>NW_006400110.1:489747-491884 GCF_000299155.1 Elephantulus edwardii | reverse complement strand
TCTCCTTCTGTCCTCCCTAGTCATTGTCCAGCTCTCTGATGTATAACAAGTGATTGCAAAGACCATGGCCTGTATCAGGTGTACCTACCTTCATCTCCAAAGAGACACCATTGCTCTTGAGTACTTTATAGAGAGGTCCCTAACCTCAGACATTCCCATGGCAATAAGTTTTTTATTTCCTGGCTGTTGGTGCCAAAAGTGTTGACTGTGCTGAGATATTTCAAGCAAATTTAAAGCTTTTATAAAGCTCACCTTCACCCCCAGCCCTAGTCCAATACAACTTTTCTTCTATGCTTAACTCTCAAAGAAAGCTCCCCCCCACCTCCACTTTCCCACTGTCACCTCATCAAGTTAATCCTATAGTTTGGGATACATCTATCCCATCAAGCTACATATCACATTATTATTATTAAAGTAAAGGACCAAACCACCTTTCCATGCATTCCCTGGTACTCCAACAGTATAGGACACCTCCAAGGACTGAAACCCACTATAACTAAGTTCCTTAAAACCGGTATCTTAATTCCCACTCATTCTCCTTACAATACTTCTATACTTCCAGTAAAGAAACCAGATAGCTCATACTGTCTTATGCATGATCTCTGAGATATCAATAATTTCATACAACCAGTACATCCAGCAGTCCCTAACCAATACACTCTCTTCTCCATCCTTCCTCTGATGGTGCGATGGCTACTGCCTTTCGTACCTCTTATACTACTGTTCATTCCTGCATTAACCTGTGGGCCATGTTGATTCAAAATCTTTACTAATTTTTTGCAGAAGCAGATTTGCATATTTACCAATCAAAGCAGCATAGCATACCCGCCTCCCTTAAACCCCACTACGGCCCCATCCAGCAGGAAGCAGCCAGAGGACTTTGTCGCCTCCTATCACCCCAAAGGCGGGAATGTGAGGCTAAAATTCAAAATGAAGGTTGAAGCTCAACTTAAAAATTCTATGTCAGGATATTTTCCAAAACAAGAACTCAGAAAATCCTATATCAGGACATTTCCCAAAACCAGAAAATCCTATGTCATGGCATTTTCTGAAACCAGAACTTAGAAAACCCTATGTTAGGACATTTTCTGAAACCAGAACTCAGAAAACCCTATGTAAGGACATTTTTTTTAAAACAAGAACTCAGAAATCCTACATCAGGACATTCCCCAGAACCAGTATCCCAAGACCAAAAACTTTATGCCCCAATGAGCCACTGTCATGACCCCATAAAACCCCCCTAAGCTCAAACCCAGTGCTACTCCCCTTGCTGAGTAGCCCGGCAAGCAATAAACTCTGAGAACTATTTCCACATCGGCGTGGTTCTTGGCTTCGATCCAAAACCTTCTGGACGATGGACTGCCAAACAAACAAATCTGTCTTGAAACAACCAGAGTGTTTCTTACAAGCAAGGATGGTGAAACTTCACCTCTTTGCTTTGGGCATATTTTCAGGAGGAATCAGTACTTGGGGGGGGGGGGTGTCATACCGAGTAATACAGAGAGTCAGTGAAAGAGAGGAAGACACTCAACGAGACAGACTGATGCAGTACTACTATAATGGACTAACATGACACACAGAGATCATGAGGACAGCACATATCACAGTTAACTTGTTGGTACAACAACATACATAAATTCTTTTTCAGTCATTGTACTGGGTACTCAGAGTCTTTTAATTCTTGTGAAATGTCCTGGGTAATTATCCCCAAGATCTCTGTGATAACTAGCACTAAAATAAAACTATATATATATGTATATAAACTTAGAAAACAGAAATCCGTATCAAAAACTCTATTCATAAGCCAAGAACTAAGGGGCAGTACAGGCAACTAGGAAAAGTCACAGGAGTTATTGTTAACTGATAAATGCAAAAATATTTAACACTGTGCTCTAGAAGAGCTGTAGCCGGCTGCTGTGTCTGAATGCACTGTGGTAAGCCACAATGCAGGAGGATGTTTAAAAAACAAACAGAGCGCGAGGGCGACACAGCGCGAGGGCAAGGCCGCCAGCCGGGGGAACAAACGCCGCCGCCAGCCGGGGGGAACCCACGCTGCCCTCAGCCGGGGGAAACGCACGCCGCCGCCCGCCAGACGGGGGAACGCCGCGAGAGGGACCCGGAAGAGACCCGGGAAGAA
>NW_006400110.1:467625-481857 GCF_000299155.1 Elephantulus edwardii | reverse complement strand
TGGACTGCCAGGAAAACAAACAGATTTATCTTGGAGAGCATTAAACCAAGCTACTCCTTGGAGGCAAGGAATCTGGGGCTTCGTCTGACATACTTGGGACATGTTGCCAGGAGGGACGGGTCCTTGGAGAGGGACATCATGCTTGGGAGGGTTGAGGGACAATGCAGGAGGGGAAGATCCTCTATGAGATGGATTGATTCGGTGACTGGGGTATTCGGGATGGGTGTGTCAGAGGCAGTGCGGTTGGTGCAGGACAGAGCAGGGTTTAGGGCTGTTGTGCATAGGGTCGCTATCAGTCGGAAACGACTCGACGGCACATAACAACAACAACAAACCTTTCCTTATCCTTCCTTTGATAACTAACAGTGGACTCACACAGTATCTGTTGTTTTGTGACTAACTTGACTCACTATAATGCCCTCAAGATATATCAGCCCTATATAGTGTTTCAAAGTAACTACTACTCTTTGGGGTGGCATGGTTACTGCACAGTGTGCATGTACTTTAGTTTCTTAATCTATTCATTCACTAGCAGACACTTGGGTTGTTCCACCTCTATTACTGTAAAGAACATGGGTATTCATGTATTTGTTTGAGCTGAAACTCTTATTTCTTCAGGATATATAGCTAGGAGTGGGACTGCCGGAGTTCTGGTGGCCTAGTGGCAAGCAGCTGTGCTACAATCCAGAAGGATAGGCAATCCCACCTATGCTATTAACTGCCACTGAAAACCCACCAGAGGGTCAGCTATGGGTCGGTTCCGACTGTAAAGTACACAACATTTATAACTTTTTAAGGAAGCACCTGCTTTCCAGAATGCATACACCATTTTTGGTCGCAGTCGATGAGAGCACTAACCTCTCCACACCCTCATGTGCATTTGTGTAGTTTTACTGATCTTTGCTATTACTGAGGTGATCTCAGTGTTGTTTCAATTTACACCTCCCTAATAGTTAATGCTTCTCAACTGCTTGCTATCCATTTGAGAACCAAACAATGAATACAGATGACAGAATAATCATCATTATGATGCTGGAGAAGGGCATTGAAACACATACCACGGATCACCAAGAGAACAGGTCTATCGGAGAGAATGCAACCAAGCTGCTCCTCCAGAGGGTCAGCACAAAAGAGGAAGACCTTGGATGACATGGACTGACACTGTGGCAATGGGATCAAGTGTGTCAGAGAGCGTGAGCTTGGCTCAGGGTAGAGCAAGGTTCACAGGGTTGCTACTGAGTCAACTCAAGGACACCTAATGGTTGAGTGGTAAGGAGTTGTTACATTGCCAACCCAAAGGCACATGTCTCTTCCTGTGATTAAATGCCCCTGAAAACTCAGTGGATGGTCAACTATGCACTGATTCAGACTCTTAAGAGTCATAAGACCGCTAACTGAAAAGATATGCCCCTCTGGCAGTTCTAATAATACACCACTGAGCCCTGAGAGAGGAAGACAAGCATTCTCTAATTGTGCAGTTCACAGCCTTTCAATGGAGGGTCAGTTAGAATTCAACGACAATGAATTTGAGTGAAAAAAGCTAACAATCTTGAGTGTTTCTTCACGTGATTGCTGGCTATCTGAAAGGCTTCTTCACTGAAGTGTCTTTGCATATCCTCTGGCTATTTTTTTATAGACGTCTTCTGTTTTCTATCCATTGTAGTGATTAGTCCTTTGTCATAGGTCTGTCCTCATTTTTTCCTCTCAGTAGGATCGTATTTCAATGTTCTGCAAACAGAACCATTTATCAGAAAGTCATAGATCTCTTGTTTCATATGCAAGTGAAAGCTGAACAAATAATACTGAATATATGAGAATGCCAAAATAAAAAAGCAATAATCTTGGAAGAAGTACGGCCAGAATTCTCCTTAGATGCAAGGATGCTCTGACTTCATCTCACATACTTTGCACAAGTTATCCTGGTAAAACAGAGGGTCAGTGAAAGTAGAAGACACTTGGCAAGAGGAACTGATAAAGCTGTCACAACAAAGGACTCAAAACAACAACAGAGAGAATGGCATAGGACTGTGTAGTGTTTCATTCTGTTGTGCTTAGATTTATAAGCTTTTAAACTAGTATCTGTGGAGAAAAGAGTATAGAAAATGAAAAAATAATAACTTTATAGTCATTGATTATTAAGGAATGATATTTTTATAACTTAAAAAGGTTTTTTTAAAAAAATCTACTAATAGTATGTATTATTCTGGTGGTCTAGAGGTAAGAAGCTACACTGCAATCTCAAAGGCACATGGTTTGAATCCACCAGCTGCTCCACAGGAGAAGGACAATCTCCTCCTGTGCATTTAACTGCCTCTGAAAACCCACTGGAAGGTCAGTTACAGATCAGTTCTAACTCAACGGTACGCAACCCAACAACAGTATGTACTAGAGCTTTAAGAAAAGCTAATTATATGTGTTATCTATTTATCTGTCTTAAAAGATGCTTCCATTATCTAGAAAAGAGTGTTAGAAGTGACTTTCAAAGATTGTTAATAACTAAATTACATTTCTTTGGTTTAAGAAGACCAGTTAGTCAATTTGTACTGGAGATGAATCTATACTGTAGACTATGACTTTATTTAAATACAGTATCTACAGAAAAACAAGGAAAGATCACAATGAATCAGAGTACATGCTAGCCCTACTATGACTGGTGTCTTTATTAAGATGAGAGCAAGCACACACTGAGGGAAGATAAACAAATGATAAGTGAAATCAGGAAAGTGATGGAAGACTTGAGGCAGTATCAGGGCACCAAATCAAGGGATTCCAGTGTCTTCATGGCCCTGTTAACACCTTGACTTTGGAATCATAGCCTCTAAAACGAAGACAGAATACATTTCTATTGTTTTAAGCGACACAATTTGTGGTAATTTGCTAAGACAGAACCAGAAATTATGCCACCCTACCTTGTAGTAGTTTCCTAGTAAATGAAACCCTTACAAGTACAATATTATATTGAAATACAATTTCAGAAAACATTCTATATTACAAATATATTTAAATATTAAATTTTAATTAATTTATTAAATTTAATATTATATATTGAGTGTATATATATTTAAATTGGTCAAAGGCAAAACAAACATACTTCAAAAATGTTTATTAGCTATTCAAACTAAACACTAAAATCAGTATTTCTTTGGACAAATTTTTCTTTGTTCTTAAAATATGTTCTCCACTGTTGGGGCAAAGAATTTCATTTCCTGATAAATCTCCCTGTAGGTCACTGTTCCAAGATTTTCAAAGACGATCTTTTAGGGTCTTTTTTTCTTGACAACACTCTCTTCAATGTTCACAATGTCTCTAAAATACTTGAGTGAAGAATGCTGACAGTAGGACATAAAGATAATAGTTGAATTTTGTTAGTTATTATGGGCTTTCATTTCTAGCAAGAATGTAAAAGCAGAGACACTGCTTGTATATGAAACAACTTATTTTTCAAGTTAATATTTTTTCTAGATCAATACTTAGTGTGCTTATAAAACCTCCTACAACGATGTCAAAAGGAAGGCATTAATGGAAAGCAAGCATTCCCAATGGCAAAAACTAGAACAATCTTAACAACAAAAAGTAAATAAAGCAGCACTGGATTACCATCAAAAATATAAAATAAGTATCCATGTGTCCATAATGGCATAAATAAATGATTAAACAAGGAAGAAAAAAGAGATCTCTAGAGTAAAATAATTCCAAATAATTTCTCTAGATGTTCCATTCTCAAGCAGATGGAACATATTTTCACATTCTAAGATGCATGCTTAAGTGTGATGACTAGAACATATTATGGAAAGGAGTAACTTTACTGTGAAGAAACCTAACAACCTACCAGGTGTGATCAGGTTAGCATTCTCCGGTATGATGTAGTAAAAATGGCATTTTTATCGTCAAGTCTTCAGCACCCAAACCCTCCAATCTAATAGCTAGAAAATACTAGAAAAATTCCAATTTAGAGACATTTTACCCTCAAAGGTCATGAAACACAAGAAAAATTGAGAAATCATCATAGCCTGGATGAGTCTAAGAAAGCATGGTAACTAACTGTACTATAGCATCCTGAATGGAATCCTGGAACAGAAAACAAAGAAACATTAGAAAACACTAAGGCAGTGTGAGTGTGCCAGCTAAGATGGTAGGGCAGGACTTAACACTCATAAGTCAAACAGAGCTCCACAGCTAATCTGGGTCTCTCTGGTGGTTCAAAGCCACTAGAGGCTCATTGCGAGAAAGATGGAAAATCTCTTGTAGGATTTTCATAGCCTCAGGAACCCAACAGAGGGTCAGCTGTAAGCAGGCTCCAACTGAATGGCAACAAGCTCATTTTTTAGTTTGAGGTCAAACAGGGGAATGCACAGTGCCTGTTCAGTAAAACACACAAAGGATCACTACTACAGCCAGTTCTGCCTACTACACAAGGCCAAAGCAGGTATGGATTTCAAAGACGTGGATA
Source organism: Elephantulus edwardii (assembly GCF_000299155.1). NCBI lineage: Eukaryota > Metazoa > Chordata > Mammalia > Macroscelidea > Macroscelididae > Elephantulus > Elephantulus edwardii. The sequence goes on along the minus strand of NW_006400110.1, from coordinate 477,407 downwards.
TCGGGGAAAGTCTTTATTCGAGCAGACTAGAGCAGTGACATAAGCTGCCAGTTCCAAGCCACATTCTAACAATATTAACAACTTGAACTAACATCTTAAAGGTTCTTTGGCTTGTTTTAACAATATATACCATCCTTCTTATAAATGCAAACTCACAAAGGGCTGTGAAGAAAATCCTAAAATATATTACACCACTGAATGAAAAGATACACACTCCCCAAGGCAGCCTTCTGAAAGACTCCATTAAAACAGAACCGTATATTATCAGGATTATTTCTGAAAATAGAGGCATTAGCTGTTGAAAAGGAAAAATCCTTAGAATTAAAGATTCGTTCTCAAACTGAGACCTTTAGTTATTCACTGGCCAATCAGAGAATGGCTCCTGCCTCCCTTCCGGACAGAGCATTATTCAGGGTGTCTGCAGCCCATCTTTGTACCACTTACACTGGGAAACGATGGTCCTAGACATTCAATTACGCACAGTGTCTCTCTTAAATTATATAGAACTTTGGTGGCTAAGTGGTAAGAAACTGTGCTGCCAATCTACAGATATGAAGCTTGAATCATCTGGTTCCACAGGAAAAAGAAGGGTAATCTCCTGTGCAATTTACTGCCTCTGAAAAGCTGCAGAGTATCAGATATCAACTCTGAGTCAATGGTACACAACACAACAATTGTCTTTTGTTCCTGAGAAAACAAAGGCATCCAATATGCTGTTGGTCAGTCAAATGCAAAGTTCTGGTATTCATCATCAGTACTACTCAAACTCACTGTCACTGGCTCAGAACTAACCCTCCAGTGGATTTTCAGAGGGTGTGTAAACTGCTCAGGAGAGTGTCCCTTTTACTACCTGGTGGATCTGAACTGCTGGAGAAACATACCACCTTTAGGTTGGTTAGCAGTACAACTTCCTACAGCCTAGAACCACAAAGGTTATCTATTTCTTGGCCCAACTTCCCAGGTAGAGTTGGACTCTAATAAGTCATATATTAGAAATGTTTACTCAAACTGTCCCAAATAAATAAATAAAAATCTTCTCTAGGATTTTATTGAGAAACTGCATCCACAGTTTTGCTAATAGCTATCCCAGGTTTCATGTAACTAACAGGTTTGCTATGGCTCAAATCTCATGATTTATTTCTGCTGTTTCAGTTACTCAGCCCAACCTGGGGGGTGGGGTGGGGGGGAATAATTCTAAAGGATAAATCCTGCTTGCTGAAACTGAGGAGGATCTAAAGCACTTGCTGCCAAAGATCAAGGACTGGAGCCTTCAATATGGATTGAAGCTCAACATCAAAAAGATAAAGATGCTCACCTCTGGACCTATTGGCAACATCATGATGGATGGTGAAGAGATTGAAAGCAGCCAGGAAATCAAAAGATGAAACGCACTGAGAGAGTATGTTGCCAGGGACATCTCCAGAGTACTGAACAGCAACAATGTCAGTCTGGAGACTAAGGTGCAACTGATCCATTCAGGTGTGAATTTGAACTCCCCAGAAAGGCTTTGGATTAGCAACACAACTTCCTGTGGACTACACCACAGCTCAAATCCCAATTATGAACTAAAAGCTTAAGAAACTCTAGTGGTAAGAATGTACAGCCAGAAGAGCTAGGAATTTTCATGAGGCCTGAGAATTTTAATTGGAAATTATTTAACTTCCTTTACTTGTACCAGTCAAAAGTGTAGATATTGGAAGGTCTGCATTTCATAAGGTAGGTTAGTAAGGACAGTTAAAATTATCAATTTGCAGTAAGGAATATTCCAATTTTTTCCTCATAAGTCATCTTTCTGGCAAGACTACAATGAAAACATTTATTTTCCTTATACATTTAAGAACACCGAGGAACATTTATGTTTTGATGGTTCAGCATCCATATAATTATGCTTATTTATTTTGGTAGTGAGGATTGGCGAAGGAGAGGCAGACCACTCAACCACGTGTATGATGTGGTGCTGCTGCAATGGAAGTGTGAGGATGGAGCAGGATAGAACAGGGTTCAGATCTTTTGTTCATAGTGTCACTATAAGTCATACTCGACTTGATGGCACACACAACATTTCAGCCTTCAGTAAAAACATAAAATTTTCCAAAAAAAAAAATCAGAGTGATATTAAGTTCTTGTTAAATTAGGAATAACTGCTAGAATAAAACAAATATATTAAAAATTATTTTTTCCTTTTTAAAAAAAATTTATTCGTATATAATAATTTGTTTACATTATATTTCATTCATGTACACTGGGGTTTTTGTTTTTTGTTTTTTTTTCAGTTTCTTTGGGGTTTTTCCATCCCCTTCCTCTACCCACCATAACTGTCACAATGGGCTGAGGTGTAAAGATGGCACAGGATCTGTTCTTCATAGGATCCCTACGGGCCATACTTGACCTGATGTCACCTAATAAATTAATTCCACCCACCAAACTGGGAGACCCCGTGATCCCCCAACCTTCTCTTCCCACCCCCTTCCCTTTCCCTTTTTGGATGTTCATACACATCTTACTGGTTATCCTTTGTTGTTGTCATGTGCCATAAAGTGGCCTGCAAATCATAGCGGCCCTATGTACAACAGCTCTGAACTCTGCTCTAACCTGTGCCAATCTTATTGTCTCTGAGACACCTACCTTCATGACCCCAGTCACTGAGTCAACCCATCTCATTCAGGGTCTTCCTCCCCTGCACTGTCCCTCCACCCTCTCAAGCATGATGTCCTTCTCTAAGGACTGGTCCCCCTTGCAACATGTTCAAAGTATGTCAGACAAAGCTTCAAAACCCTTGCCTCCAAAGAACAGCCTGGTTTAACCCTCTCCAGGATAAATCTGTTCATTCTCTTAGCAGTCCATGCTACATTCAACACTCTTCTCCAGCACCACAGCTCAAACGCATCAATTCTCCTTCTATCATCCCTTGTCACTGTCCAGCTCTATGACGCATAGCAAGCAACTGCAAAGATTATGGACTAAATCAGACACCTTAGTCTCCAGACTGATGGCATTGCTCTTCAGCTCTCTGGAGAGGTCCCTGACAGCCAACTTTCCCAGTGCAATTCACCTCTTGATTTCCTGGCTGCTGGTACCAAGAGTGTTGATTGTCGAGGCAAGTAAATGAAAGCTGTTAACAATCTCAATCTTTTCACCATCTATCATGATGCTGCCAATAAGTCCAGTGGTGAGAATCTCTGTTTTCTTGATGTTGAGCTTCAATACATATTGAAGGTTCCAGTCCTTGATCTTCTGCAGCAAGTGCTTCAGGTCCTCCTTAGTTTCAGCAAGCAGGGTTGTGTCATCTGCATAACACAGGTTGTTGATGAATCATCCTCCAATCCTGATGCCACATTCCTCTTACAGCCCAGGCTCCTGGATGATCTGTTTTGTACATAGACTGAAAAGGTATGGAGACAGAATACATCCCTGGCATACACCCTTCCCAATTTTGAACCATGCAGTGTTTCCTTGCTCTCTTCTGATGACTGCCTCCTGGTCCAAGTACAGGTTTCGCATAAACACAATCAAATGATCTGGGATTCCCATTCTTCTCAGTTAGTCACAGCTTGTTGTGGTCCATACAGTCAAATGCCTTTGCATAGTCAATGAAACTCTGGTATCCCCCTGATTTTAGCCAAGATCCATCTAACACTAGCTACAATATCCCTAGTACCCCTTGTAAACCCAGACTGCACTTCTGTCTGTTGATCTGCTGTTCCAGAAGTTTTTGGATCATCTTCAGCAGAATCTTGCTTGCATGTGATATTAATGATATTATTCGATAATTTCTGCACTCTGTCAGATCACCTTTCTTTGGAATGGGAACAAATATAAAATCTTGTCCATGTCAGTGGGCCAGGTGGTTGTCCTCCAGATTTCTTGGCACAACTTGGTGAGCACATCTAGGGCAGCATCTTTTTGCTAAAATATATCCAAGGCTGGGGCCTTGTTTTTTACCAATTCTACAAAGATTTTACCAACTCTTTCAGAGCAGCTTGAACTTCCTCCTTCATCACCACAGGCTCTTGCTAATACTTTGTTTCATGAAATTCTTCAGTATTTGCCAATTCCTTTTGGTACAATGACTCTGTATACTCTTCCCATCTTCTTTTAATACTTTCAGGATCATTTAATATTCTCCCCAAAGCATCCTTAGGTATTGCAACTTGAGGCTAGAATTTGTTCCTCAGTTCCTTGAGCTTAAGAAATGCTGAGGGAGTTCAGTCCCTTTGATTTTCTGACTCCAGCTCTTTCCACATCAGCAAGTTTTATTCTCAAGGTAATTACAGTTTCTGCTATGGACTGAATTGTTTCCCTAAAACATGTGTGAATACTAACCTCTATGCCTGTGGTTCAAATGTTAGTTTGTTTAATAGTGGATAGGTTTTGTGCTGCTGAGTTATGCCACCAATATTTAAAGTAGCAGTAGAGTCAGCACAGGTGATGAGTTTCAGCAGAACCTCCAGATTAAGAAAAAGGATTGCTGATCTACTTCTGAAAAAAGCTAGCCAGTGAAAATTTTATGGATTGCTGTGGAAAAGGACCAGATGTTGTGCCAGAATATGAGTCCCTCAGGTGAGAACAAATCAAAACAGCTGGTCCTCAAAGGAGAGTCTACCTTAGTATTTTACTGGCATGAATATATCAAAGCTATAAAGACTGTCACTCACTGATATGGCACAACTCAAAAAGAAATAGCCACAAAAATCCATTAATAATAAAAATTTGTAAAGTATAAAACATGCATCTATGAAAGCATGGTTGTTAACCCAACCAACACACAATACACCATAAAGACTCCTAGGCTGTTGTTGTCAGGTTTTGTCATGTACATCTCATAGTAACACTGTGAACAACAGAGCAGAACCCTATCCTATCCTGCACCACCCCAGACACAGCTGGATCTATTGCCTCAGTAATTTACCAATCAATCCATCTCACTGAGGGGTAACAGAGAACAATAAAATCAGCGAGAACAACTGCAGTACCTCATTGAAATATTCTATCACTCATGGTCACTGAAATCATTCTACAAACTTAGAATATTAGTTAAAATTATGCCAACTTTCATTATATATTAAACAAAAAGGCTAGGAAAGTAAGAAGCAATTTCTTCCCATCAGTTAGGTACTGTTACCACTATAGTGCACAAAAATGTCGAGAGCAGAGTTGTTTCCCTCTCTCCATCTGCACACCCACCACACCAGATTCTTATTTATATCAGGAAACTACAATTTCCAAGTTCTTCAAGAACATAGCTAATTCAAGATGTTACGAATAGGAAAGCTAAAGAAGTAGGAAACGGGAACTAAGAAACCCCCTTAAATAAGATTCTGGTGTCTGAAAGGAAGAGATGAAGTAATACACAAGCAGAAAGAGTGCGATTAACAATGTGGGTGTTGTAATTAATACTGTGAAACAAAATAAGCAGATACAGTGGGATAACAAATTTGCTCTCTTAACTTTCACTCAACTCATAATTTAAAAACATTTTGATGTCTTATTTTATTGGCTGTTTAAATATGGTTTATTTACTACAATATGCAGACTTATGGCATCCACTTCCTAAACAACATGCCTCCAGAAATTATGAACTTTGATAAATGCTGATAGTGGTAGAGGGGCTTCAGGCCTTTTGTTCATAGAGTTGCTATGAGTCACACTTGACTCAAAAGCAATCAACACCAACAACATACTAATGTAAAGGGAGCTCTGGTGGCTTAGTGGCAAAAAAGTGGCATTGCAATACCAATATCACTCACAATGACCCTCCCCACTGGGTTTCCCAGGCTGTCAACTTTCCCAAGTGGAGACCTTCCCATTTTCCTCCAAGTAAGCCACTGGTGAAATGGAACCACCAGACACACATGACCTTTTGGTTAGCAATGCAACAAGCCAGAGACTACACTATCCGAGCTCCACAGAAATGGCTAATATAAATTAGAGGCTGACAAGTCCTAAACCCATGATCAGCTGCCAGGCTGAAGGTTTTTAACTCATGTAGTTGTAGGGCTTGTTGTTGTTATGTGCATTCGAGTCACCTGCAACTCACAGAGACCCTATGTACAACAGCCCAAAACCCTGCTCTATCCTGTGCCAATCTCACTGTCTCCGACACACCTACCCCCATTACCCCAGGCACTGAATCAATCTACCTCATAGAGGGTCTTCCTCTCCTGTGCTGTCCCTCCACCCTCCCAAGCATGACATCCTTCACCAAGATCTGGTCCCTCCTTGCAACATGTCCAAAGTATGTCAAATGAAGCTTCAGAATCCTTGCCTCCAAGGAGCAGCCTGGTTTAGCTCTCTCTAGGTTGAACCTGTTTGTTTTCTTAGCAGTCCATAGCATATTCAATAGTCTTCTCCAACACCACCAACTTAAAGGCATCAATTCTTCCAATCTCCGTAAGTCACTGTCCAGCTCTCTGACACATAGCAAGTGAATGCAAAGACCATGGCCTGTATCAGGTACATCTTAGTCTCCAGAATGATACCAGTGCTCTTCAACACTTTGGAGAGGTCTTTAACAGCAGACTTTCCCATTGTAATACGTCTTTTAATTTCCTGGCTGCTGGTGCCAAGAGTGTTGACTGTAGAGCCAAGCAAACTAAAAATGTTAACAATCTCCATCTCTTCACCATCCATTCTGATTCTGCCAACTAGTCCTGTGGTGAGAATCTTTGTCTTCTCGATATTGAGCCTCAACCCATATTGAAGGCTGTAGTCCTTGACCTTCTTCAACAAGCACTTCAGATCCTCCTCAGTTTCAGTAAGCAGGGTGTGTCATCTACATAATGCAGACTGTTGATGGATCTTCCACCAATCCTGACGCCACAATTCTTATAGAGTCCAGCCTCCCGGATGATCTGTTCTGCATGTAGGTTAAACAGGTATGAAGATAGGACACATCCCTGTCATACACCCTTCCCAATTTTGAACCATGCAGTGTTTCCTTGCTCTGTTCTGATGACTGCCTCCTGGTACAAGTACAGGTTACACATTAACAGGATCAAGTGTTCTGGGATTCCCATTCTTCTCAGAGTCCGCCATATTTTGTTGTGATCCACACCTCAACAAAGAATTGCCAGAAGTTCAGGCTGGGTTTAGAAGGGGTCATGGTACTAGAAATAGTGTAGCTAATGTTAGATGATCTTAGCTGAAAGCAGGAAGTACCAGAGGAATGTCTTTCTGTGTTTTATTGTTTTGAAGGGCCTAGCAAACTGAAATTCAGCAGGCCAGGTTGTTGGCTCACCACAGGTTAGACAACAGCAATCCAGATCTGAGATTAAGAGAAAGCAAATTCTGCCAGAATACATATCCATATCATGAAATGTTCCCAGTATGAGATACAAATTGGAGGGCCATTTCATAAATACTACAAATTACAGCCTAGCAAAATTCACATAGCATGAGCCATTCCTAAATTATAAACTGAAAATATCACATACTTGTGTAAGCATCTGCATGTACACATGCCTTTTTAGTAGTAACATTATTAGGTGTTACATGGAGTCTGGCCCAATCTACAGGAATCTCATGTACAGCAGAATGAAACCCTGACTGATCGTGCACCATCCTCATAAACTCCGCTGTGCTTCAACTCATTGTTGTAGTCACTGTGGCAGTCCATCCTGTTCAGAGTTTTTATCTTCTTCATTGATTCTATTTTCCAAGCATGATGTCTTTTTCCAAGGCCTATTCCTTCCTTTTAATATGCCCACCAAAGTCTCATCATCTTTGCATCTAAGGTGTTCTCTGACTGTACTTCCACCATGAGAGATATAGACATATCTATTCTTTTGAAAGTTCACTGTATATTCAATATTCTTTATTAACACCACAGTGCAAAATCATCAATTTTTCATTGTTCTTCTTTATTCACTGCCTACCTTTCCCATGCATATAAAACAACTAAAAGTAACAATCTAAGTGAGACACACCTTATGCTTTAAAGTGACATACTTTGGACATGTTGCAAGGAGAGACAGGTCCTTGGAGAGGGACATCATGCTTGGTAGGGTAGAGGGACTGCGCAGGAGGGGAAGACCCTCTATGAGGTGGACTGATTCAGTGACTGGGGTAATTGCGATGGGTGTGTCAGAGGCAGCGCAATTGGCACAGGATAGAGCAGGGTTTAGGGCTGTTGTGCATAGGGTCGCTATGAGTCGCAAATGACTCTACAGCACATAACAACAACAACAAGAACAACTTGCTCTTTACCATTATAAAGAGGCCCCTAGCAGTAGAGTAGCCTGGCCCATCACAATGTGTCATTTGACTTCTTCACTGTTATTTTCTTTTTCCCCCCAATTCTTAGAAATTTATTTTTCTAAAGATTAAATTTGATGTATTTTTTAACTTTTAAGCTTTTACTGAGCAAGGTAATCTTTATGAATTATTTATTTCCATTAACAGTAATTAGCCTTAACAATATAAATTACAATGAAAACTGCTTAATTAAATGCTTAAGAAGATAATTAAAAAGCAATTAATGGTATACTTATTTTTTACAGAATTCTAAAAGAATGCTAAAAAGAGATGTAAAATGTAAAAACTCTTAAAATGACCTTCAGATGAACTTTTATTTAACTAACAGACATATCTTTAGTAATGTGTCACTTAATAGGTAGTTTAAACACACACTAGAAAACAAAACCAACAAAAACCCTAAACATAATGCCTAAAATAAAACCCCAAAGACACAATGCCATAAAGTTAAGTCTCACTCTTAATACCCCTCCATCAGGTCTTCAAGGCTATCAATATTTATAGACACTGTCCAGATTTCTCCTACAAAGCTGAGAGTAACTCAAAGTGCCAACCTGTAGAATGTATATAGGTAGGTAGGTAGGTGGGTGGGTGGATGGATGGACGGATGGACGGACAGACAGACAGATAGATAGATAGATAGATAGATAGATAGATAGATAGATACAGACAGATAGAGAGCTACATAAACACCAGAATCGCTTAGCCCCTTGTGCATCAAAACAAACTATGGCTAACATTGAGAAAAATAAGAATCTTGGAATACTTAATTGTGCTGATGAAATCTTTACGGAGATCATAAATCTGTTGTTCAAAAGGAGTAAGGAAACACTGCATAGTTTAAAAACAAAAAGGGTGTGGCCAGGGATGTAACATTTATCATTCTGTATGCTGAGCAAATAACTCATAAGTCTGATTCTATGATGAGGAATGTGGTATCGACATAGAAGGAAGATGCATTAGCAACCTGAGGTATGCAAATGACACAACCCTGTTTAATGAAAATGAGGAGTTAAAACATTTGCTGTGGAATGTTAAGGATGACAGGCTTCATTCTGATTACATGTCAATCTCAAGGGGAAAAAAAGCCCTTACCACTGAGCCAACTGGTAACAATATATGGGAAAGATGGAAACTATTAATATTTCATCTTACTTTGGATCAACAACCAACACTCTTGTATGTTGTCTCATCCGTCAGGAGATCAGGAGACATATCACACTGGCCAAGACCACTGTCAGGGACCTCTCCAAAATACTGAGAATCAATGATATTAGTTTGAAAACTAAAGTGTACCTGATTCAGGCCACAGTCTTCTGAATCACTTTCTATGCAGCTGAGAGCTGGAAAATGAATAATGATGACAAAGAAGAACTGATACCTTTAAGTTGTGGTGTTGGTTCAAGACCGGAAGAAGTGGCGGGCTGTCAAAAACACAGATACATCTTGAAGAAAATGCTTGACTCTTATTTTTGAAGGGTGTTGATCACTGGTTCAAGTAACTATGACAACATCAATCTTTTCTACAT
>NW_006400110.1:462548-464465 GCF_000299155.1 Elephantulus edwardii | reverse complement strand
TAAGGAACTACCATCAGCTGATGTGTTTGAAATCACAGAAGCCATGGAAGCTTCATATATAAGTTATTAGATGGAGGGCTGGTGAAAGGGAGATAGATGTGAAGGGAGGGGGTAGAAGTGGATGGATATCCTGTGGGATGGTGAAGCAGGAAATAAGTGCGTAAAGGTGAGAAGTGCTTTTCTACATATTTTAGGATATTACTTATTCGTCCAGTTATGAGGCTTTCTGTTTACCTGATGTTAAGATATAAGCCTTCTGAAGTCTATAGTCTTTAATCTCATCATAGAATCAGACTTCATACTTCATTCAGACTTCAGAATGCATAGGCATAGATAAACGATACCTCCCTGGCCACACCCTTTTTAATTTTAAACTATGCAGTGTTTCCTTACTCCTTTTGAACAACAGATTTATGATCTCCGTAAAGATTTCATCAGCACAATTAAGTATTCTAAGATTCATATTTTTCTCTGCACTTTCTGTAAGTAAGATAGTATTGTCCTAAAAACACAGGCATGTTGTTTGTAGGATTTTTGTGTTTGGGGTGTGCACGTGTGCATGTGGAAAAAAACTTTATATGTAGAATTAGCCAACTAGAATCAGTTTAGATGATCCCAATTTTATTGCCAACATCCAAAGCATCATAGTCGGGAGAAGTTGAACTTAAGCCTTCTTCTCTCCCTCAGGCCTGATCAAGGTGAAGACCTTGGCCACATCAGTGTCACAGAGCTTCTTTATAGATTTTTTGATGTGGTGCTTGTTGGTCTTGACATCCACAGTGTACACAAATGTGTTCTGTCTTCTTCATGGCTGATTCAGTGGTCAGGGGGAACTTGATGATGGCTTAGTGCTCAAATTTGTTTCTCCTGGGGATGCTCTTTTGGGGGTATTTGTGCTGCCTTCGGAATCTCAGTGTCTTAGAACACCAGAAGGTTAGTGATGTGTGTATCTTCTTTTTTGTGGCTGTGGATGACCTTCAGGCCTCCTTCCTTGGCCTTTAACACCTTTGCTTTGGCTTCAGTTTTGGGATGGGTAGGAACTTCCTTCTTTGCTTTTCGTGTCATCTTCATAGAAAAGCACAGCAAAGGCTTTTGAGGAGTATTCCTGCAATCCTGACACCACATTCTTCTAATAGCCCAGCTTTCTAAAAGTTTTGCTCAATTGTTGTTTGCCAGTTAGTTGGAACTGAATCACAGCTGACCTTCCAGTGGATTTTCAGAAGAATTTAATTGCTGAATTTAATGTGTTAAATGCACTGGCCATTCTTTTCCCACAGGGCAAATGGTAGATTCAAACCACGTGCCTTTAAGATTGCAGCATAGCTACTTAGCACTGGGCCACTAGATCTCCCTAAACATACAGATTAAGTAAAATAACACAATCGTCACACTGTTCCTGACCTTAAATAGAATATTCCCTTGCCACAATTGAAGAACTACTTTCTGAGGACTACATACAGATTCCATGTGAGCACAAGTAAGTTTTCTGCAGTTCTATTCTTTTCAATGGTAAAATTTTTAAATCCATACAGTAAATGTCTTTTCATAATCAATAAACAAGAAATAATCCAGGAAACAACTTTCTGATATTCCCTAGTTTGAGCACCGATTCACCTGACATCAAGGAATGACATTCCTAGTTCCATGGCCTCTTCTGAATGCAATTTGAATTTCTAGCAATTACCTAGCTACTCCAGCCATTATTGATATCATTCCCCTGCTTTCTGGAAGTTTATTTTATGCCCCTTTGCTATTAAGACCTATATCTGAGGAGATCCAAGATGGCGGCAGAGGCAGAGACAGCGTGGTGAGCCGCAAACCACTTAAAGCAGGGCCATAATGGCCTTCCACAGACTTTGGCTTATTGATAATTGAACACTTAAACAGTTGATGACTGGCCCTCAGTGAAGATCGAGG
>NW_006400110.1:422015-459277 GCF_000299155.1 Elephantulus edwardii | reverse complement strand
AATGGCAAGGGACACACTGACAAAGGAGATTAATCAGAACTGGCTTTGACAAGCACTGTGGCAATTGGACAATTAAAACAGACATGGGGGAAAGAAGAATGAACTGGGGATGAGGGTGGAGAAAACAGTGCAACAATGAATGAATGAAAACCCAAAATCTCTGTAAATGTTCATTAAACTAATAAAATTTAATAAAAAAAAAAATTAGGAAGAGTGTGCAACAGTGTTGTATCCTTTCTCCATACCTATTCAATCTGTATTTTGAACAAGTAAATCATGATGTCGGACTCTATGAAGAAGAAAAGTGGCATCAGGATTGGAATAAGACTCATCAATAACTGGTGTTAATGCAGATGACCAACCCTGCTTGCTGAAAATGGGGGGGGACCTCAACCGAAAAACCAAACCAAAAACACTTGCTGCAGAAGGTCAAAGACTACAGCTTTCAATATGGATTATATCTTAACATTAAGAAAACAAAGGACCAACAGGCAAAATCATCATAGATGGAGAAAGAATTAAAACTATCAAGGATTTCATCTTACTTGGATCCACAATCAACAGACTTGGTACCAAAAGTCAAGAGATAAGGAGACGTATTGCTATGCATCTGAAAGCTGGACAATTAATAAGGATGACAGAAGAATTGATGTTTTTGAGTTGTAGTGTTGAGTAAAAGTACTGAATATTCCATATAGTGCCAAAAGAACAAACAGATGTCTTTGAGAAAGTGCAGACAGAGTCCTCCTTGGAGTCAAGGATGGTGAAGCTTCACCTTGCATACTTCAGATGTTGCTAAAAGAGATGGATGACTTGGGGACTACAGCAATGAGTTCAAGTGTATCAAAGATGATGAAGACAGCTCAGGACAGGATTCAGGTCTGCTGCTCGGAGGGTCGCTATGAGTCACATTCAAGTTGTGGCATCTTACAAACAATATTAGTGCCTGTTTTCACTAACCAAACAAAATCTGAAAAGAGTTTTTGCTTTTAAAAAAAAAGTTGAAAAGAAAAACTAGTGTTCAGTAGGTTTTGCTATCTTTTTGCTTGGCTGGTTGGCTGGATGGTTTGCTTTTGATGATGAACTGTTTAAAGACTTAATGCACACCACAAGAAGAGTAGTGTTACAAACTCTGTTCCTTCAAGAACTACATTTAAGGTCTTTTGCCTTGTTGCTTCCCTCCAAGCAAGATGGGTCACCAACAGCTGTACAAGAATCTCCCGTGAAAATTCGGCCAGGTTTCCCACTGTTGCTGCTAGTGTTCAGACCTCACAGCCTGATCTGGAAATACGGACTCAGTATGTGCCACCATTGCTTCCATCAGAACGTTAAGGATATAGATTTTATAAAGCTAGACTACATGTTCTTCCTTGAACAGCTTAGCCAAGGAATGTATAGGACAAGATATAAGACAAACACTATGTACATAAAATAAAATTTCCATTATGATAATGTGGGGGAACTACACTTAGCACACAGCTCACCATCAAGCTGCAATAACTTTGCTTGTGAATGCTGGTGTTAGTATTGTTTTAGGTTTTATGTGGTATGATCTTATAGGTTATTTTTTTGGAGCAAGAAGCTAAAAAATGTTACCATGTAAAATTAATGACAACTATTTAATTGTTTTGTATCATTTTAGCTTATAAAAGGTTTCACAAGAATGTTCTACTTTCTGATACTCAGAAAATCCTGTACAATTATTAGGATTTTATACATTAACCTCAATTAAAATAATACCATGGGGCGCTGGTGGCCTAGTAGGTAAGGAATTGCACTGCTAAATCAAAGGCATGTGGCTCAAATCCACCAGTTGCTCCATGAGATAAAGAAGAGCAATCTCCTCCCATGTGATTTATAGCCTCTGAAATCCTTCTGTAGGGTCAACTCCATCACAAACAATAACATACAGCAATATACTACAGTCAATCTTATGCTTTTTGGAACGTCACTTTCAAAACAAAGTTTATTACTGTAAATTTTCTTTCTACACTCATTGAGTTGTTTCCCACTCAGAGCAACCCTCCCTCCAGCAGGTTTCTAAGGCTAAGGAGGTCAACTGCAGCAAGAGGACACTGTTGGAATCAAAGGGACACAGTGCAACTTACTAAGGATTATGCCCCTAGAACTCCCTAACCTCTACTGTTGTGATGTGCCACTGAGTTGAAACTTAACTCATCTCTGACCCTCTAGCAGATTTCCAGATGCTATAAATCACACACAAGGAGATAGATAATTTCTCTAGGAGTTATTTCCAAGAAATAACCCCTACTAACAACATGCACTGAACATCCCATGGCCGTCCAAGAGAGTAAACAAACATGTCTTGAAGACAGTGCAGCCAACATGTTCTTTGGAGGCAAGAAAGATGAGGCTTCGCCTCACATACTGTGGGCATGTTATTAGGAAGGACTCTTTCTTGGAGGAGGACATGATGCTGGGCAGGTTGGTGAGTCAATGAAGGAGAGGAAGACCCTCAACCAGGTGGATTGACACAGTGACTGCTGCAATAGGATCTTGTGTACCAGAATGTGTGAGTACAGTGCAGGAATAGAACAGGGATCAGATCTTTTGTTCAACGGGTCACTATGAGTCATAATCAACTCAACAGCACCTAATACCACCACCACACTCAAAGTATGTGAGACAAAGCTTTGCCATGCTTGCCTGAAAGGAACACTACTGCGTGCACTTTCTCCAATTTCATCTTTTGGCAACCCATGGGATATTCAATACTCTTCCCTAACATAACTCAAAAGCATTGTTTCTTCTACTGTAATTCTTTTTCACTGTCCAGCTCTCAGATTCTTAAGAGGTGACTGGAAAGACTGTGGCTTGAACCAGGTATATCTTAGTCTTTAACATCTCTGCTTTTTAGGACATGGAGAAGTCTCTGAAGCTCTGCCTGGCATACCCAGGGCACGGTGCAAGGAGGGACCAGTCCTTGGAGAGGGACATCATGCTTGGGAGGGTGGAGGGGCAGCGCAAGAAAGGAAGACCCTCTATGAGATGGACTGACTCAATGACTGGGTTAATAAGCGTAGTCGTGCCAGAGACAGTAAGGTTGAGCAGGATAGAGCAAGGTTCAGAGCTGCTGTACATAGGGTTGCAAGTGACTCGATGGCACAATATATCATTTGATCTAACTGCTGGCACTTCAAGAAAGATGAAATAATTGAAAATTTCAGTCTTTTATCCATGTATCATGATGTAACCTATTGGTCCAATAGTGAAAATGTTTGTTTTCATGATGCTGAAATGTAATCAACAGTGAAGGATGGAGTCTTTGATGATTTACAGCAAAGGCCCCAAGTCTTTGGGCAAGTAAAGTTGGGTCATGTGCATAATATAGGATATTGATGAGTCTTCCTCCAATTCTGATACCACATTCTTAATAAAGTCTCGAATGATTTGCTCAGGTTACAGACTGAATACATTTTCCCATGCCTTTCCCAATTTTAAACCACAGTGTTCCCTTGCTCCATTCAAACAACAGCCAGTTGGTGTAGGAACAGATGTTGTAAAGTATAATTAAGTGTTGTCAAATTCCCGTTCTTTGCAATGTCAGCCATAATGGACTGTGATCCACACAGTCAAATGCCTTTGCATAGTCAATAAAACGCAAGACATCCTTCAGGTCTTCTCTGTTGTCAGCAAAATTCAATCTGACATCAGCAATGATACCCTTGTGACACGGCCTCTTCTAACCCCAGATTGAACTTCTGGCAGTTCTGTCAATGTACCGTTTCTAGGCCTTTCTGGATAATCTTCAGCATCCCCTGCACCCCATCATTTCTTTATTCTCATTAATGATATTGTTTAATAATGTCTACATTCTATCAGATCACCTTTGTTGAGAATGGGAACATATATGAATCTCTCCCAGTTGGCCAGGTAGCTGTTTTCCAAATTTCCTGGCACAGACTGGTGGGTATGTCTAGGGCCACATCTGTGAGTGGAAATAATATCAGTTGGTTGCAATACTGAGAGACACTATAGGAAAGATCTTGGATGATCCAGGAAGAATGAAAAAAGATAATGCAAATACAGAGTCAATGCAACACCGGTCAACACTGAAATATTGAGAAAAGTTTATGCTGAACTGAAGGAATTGGGAAAAACATAAGGCCCTAAGAATTGATGGGATACCAACTCACACCCATAATAACTGACGTTGCTGCATACCAGAGTTGGAACTGACCCACAGCTGACCCTCCAGCAGGTTTTCAGAGGCAGTAACCACATAGGAAGCAATTTCCTATCTTTCTCCCACACAGTAGTTTGTAGATTCAATCCACGTACCTTTGGGTTGCCAGTGCAATTCCTTACCACAAGGCCACTAGTTTCCTCATAAAAGGGGGGGGGGGGAGTTTTAGTTTCTTTCTGTTTTTCTTTAAATTAAATCATAGTTGTCTGAGTTGGACAAGTAATCTCATAAATATTTTGCACAACTATTTGCAAAATGGCATGGGGGTGACGTGAACTTCTGTAACTACTTGATCAAGAAAGGAGAATTCTCATCAACAGTCTAAAACTGATTATTATGACACAGAGGTTAGACCCTCTAGAGTTGTGTTTGTTGTTTTATCTATCTGACACTAACTGTCCCTCTAATGACATTATCTTCTTCTCTGCTGGGTTTGATTAATTACTGAATAGCCACACAGAACTCAGGGTTACTGAGCTGATTAGGGTAGTAGTAAGTTACAACTCCCAATCAAAATAGACCAGAATACAGTCTCTGCTCAGGAATACCTTTTTGGTTATGCCCACAGGTAGGCCTCTCTGGACAGTCAGTCTCTTCTTAGTGCTGTGTGGTCCCTTGGCCCCTAACCTATGTGGTCAAATGTTACAAAGTTTTTAGATCTAGCAACTTAAGTGCCCAAAAGCATACCACTTGACTGACAAACCTCTACCTGAAGGCAATCTGCTCTACCACCAGGCTGGAAATCTAGCTCCAGTGGCAGACATCTCCTCTCATCAAGCAAGCATCCTGTTTTGAAGTCACTCAGCTTTCCCATGCCGTGGGTAAGAAAGGGCCTACAATCTCTTTGTTCTGACATTTCTGCTGTTGCTGTTTCTCTGTAATTTCACACACTCCCCCTCTTGATTCTTCTGTCTGGATGTTAGTAAAATTCTTCTTCCTGTCTCTGTGATGGTCCATTTTAAGTCTAACAGGATGGCAAAACTAATTACAACTTCAAAATTCCATAACAGAAGGACCTCTAGTGGCCTAGCAGCAAGAAGCTGCGGGCAATCTCAAAGGCACGTGGCGCAAATCTACCAGATGCTCCGCTGGAGAAGGATGGGCAGTCTCCTGTGCCAGTTGGATCTGACTTGATGGTAAACAAGAAAACAAACAAAAACCCCAACAAAATTCCATAACATTTTATTTGCATACACAATGCCAAACAGCTAAATTATTAGTACACTATCCAATCCTCTTGCTGTTACCTCTGGTTGACTTGGCTGCAACTCATAGCAACCCTAAGTAAAACAGTTCTAAACACAGTCTTGTCCTGAGCCAGTCTCACGGACTCCAACACATCTACCCCCACAGGCCCAGTTACTGTATCAATTCACCTCATCTGGAGTCTTCCTCCCCTGCGCTATCCCTCCACCCTTCCAAGCATGATGTTCTTCAAGGACCAGTAGCTCCTGGCCACAAACACTCACATTTGGTAGCATAGTCCACGGGGGGAGGGGGGAGGGAGTTATGCTGCTATTCTAAAGGCAGCCACTTGGAATCTACCAGTAGCTTCATAGGGGAAAGATGGGGACAATCTCCTCCAATGACATTTACAGCCTCTGAAAACTACTGGAAGGACAGCTACGAATTGGGTCCAACTCTAAGACAATGAGGGTTTTTCTTTTTTCTGATTCAGTCATTTGGTAGGATTTACAAAGGCTTGGTGGAGATGGTGAGGATGTTGGAGGACAGGTCAAGTTGAGATCTGCTGTACAAAGGGTATCTATGAGTTGTAGCTGACGTGACAGCACTTAGAACAAAAATTTATGCTCTGCCTCCCAATATAGTGTCGAAAACATAAAAACTTATAAGGGGACATCTAAGATACAACTATTGGTATTTATTTGTCTGAGGATAAAAAGAGAAAGAATAAAACTAAAGAATTAGAGAAAGAATCAGGTAACAGGACTAATTTTCTCCACAAAGCACTGCTTCCTGTACCCTGAGATGAGAATAGGATGGTAACAGAAAAGACCGATGGGGAGAAAACATAAAATCTCTCTGCTTTTACTATGTACACATTAATATCTTATTTCCAAAAAAAATGTAATTTTTTAAATTTTTTTGTTTTTGGTGTGTGTGTGTACCATCAAATCAGATCTGACCTAAAAAATGTAATTCTTTTAAAAGCTTTGTTGTTGTTGTTGGGTGCCATCAAGTTGACAACAGTAGCCCTATAAACAACAGATGTGAACCTTGCCCTGTCCTGTGGCATCCTCATGATCTACCCACTGTTAAAGTTACTGGATCAATCCATCTTGTTTTGGGCCTTGTTTAAAAGCTCAGGTACAAAAAAAAAGTGAATTTATTTCATACGCTTTAGTCCACAGCATGCACATTAATAGCCAACAGGATAATGATGATGATCCAGCAATTTGAAACCACCAGTAGCTTTGATGGAGAAAGTCTCCTGTCATTAAGATGTACAGCCTTGGAAATCTTAACCATGAGTCAAAATCAGCTTGACAGCAGTAAACAAAATATGTGATATCAGAAATAGCAAAAAACTAAAGGTTTTGTAAAGTTAAAAATGTAAAAGTTTTCAGTGATAATTATGATGCTAAGACAAAAACATCACCTTTTACTTCACCAAAGACGACATTCAGATGGCCAACAAGCACATGAAGAAATGTTCAAATTCCCTAGCTCTAAGAGAGATGCAAATTAAAACAACTATGAGATATCATCTCACCCCAGTCAGAAGAGCAAAATTTAACAGAACAGCAAGCCACAAATGCTGGCAAGGTTGTAGAGAAACTGGAACCCTTATTCACTGTTGGTGGGAGTGTAAAATGGTGCAACCATTGTGGAACGCAGTATGGCACTTTCTCAAAAAGTTGCAAATAGAGCTACCATTTGACCCAGTAATTCCACTACTGGGAATATATCCCAAAGAGACCATAACTGACATCCAAGCAGATATATGCACACCCATGTTTATTGAGGCTCTGTTCACAATAGCAAGGAGTTGGAAACAACCCAGGTGCCCACCAACAAGCGAATGGATAGAGAAGTTCTGGTATATTCACACAATGGAATACTACACTGCATTGAAAAACAAGGAACTCATGCAAAATTATTCAAAATGGGTGAGCCTGGAGGACATTATGCTGAATGAAATATCTCAGGAGCAAAAGGACAAATACTGCATGATGCCACTGCTGTAAAATGGGACTGTTATCAGGGTTGAAGTAAGACTGAGAAAACCTGGATAAATTGTGTATACTGCACTGAAACAGATGAAGGAGAGAATCATTTAAAAGCAATGTATGATAGGGTACTATGGTTATCACAAGAGTCCACAATTAAGGTTGCATAGTGGAATGTACCTGGGGCGGTGGGAGGGGTCAGGGGGATTGTGTACCAGGGAGGGAGTCTTTCTTTTACTTTTCAAAGAGAGGAGCGGAAGGGGGGGGAGGGGGGGAGAAGAAGTGCAGCAATGAATGAATGGAAATCCAAAATCTCTGTAAATGTTCATTAAAATTATTAAAAAAAACCACCATCACCTTTGGGAATAAAGAAAAGAAAGCAATGGAATAATAAACTGGGAAAAATTCTGTTGGGAAGAAAATTATATCAAAAGAATTGTTTCTGTACTCCCTTTACAATCTCTGACAATGATCTACTGTGGCTTATTACTTAATTGTTCTACAGAGGTAACACTTCAATTACAGAAGTTCTATTTTTTTTTTTTTTCATTTTCTGTTTTCTATGTCAAGGTATCAGGTAAGACTCTAGAGAGGAAAAAGCAATTTCGAATATTTCTTTCTCTTTTTTAAAAAAATTTTTTTTAAATTCTTTTTTTTGTGTGTACCATCAACTTGGATCTGACTGGTACAGGAGAAGAGTGTCCCTGCTCCAGTAGAGCATCTGGTGGATTTGAATCACACACCTCTGGGACTGCAGTGCAGCTTCTTACCACTAGGCCACCAAAGCTCCCTTCCACTATTTCTTTTTATTATTCATGCTTGGGAGGGTGGAGGGACAGCGCAGGAGGGGAAGACCCTCTATGAGATGGATTGATTCGGTGACTGGGGTAATCGGGATGGGTGTGTCAGAGGCAGTGCGGTTGGCGCAGGATAGAGCAGGGTTTAGGGCTGTTGTGCATAGGGTCGCTATGAGTCGCAAACAATTCGACGGCACATAACACAACACTATGTAAGTGGCAAACTAAACACTATTTTATTAACATTAAAATGAATATCCTTTAATGACATAAAATTTCTAATCTAGTGTGGAGTTTATCTTTCAATATGACCTTCACTAGCCATAATTTGACTGTGCTCTGTAGAAGGGTGGAAATATGCAAACTGGATGTGTTAGCCTATCCACAAGGAGACTGACTACCATTCCACATCTAGGACTGGACAGTCTCCACAATATACAAAGGGACTGGCTAGTTTCGCCAATACACTGAACAGCTCTAGCCCTGGCACCATTGTCAATAAAAGCAAGACAGTGTAGGACATCTTTCTAGTTCAAGCTACACTCAAAGCAGCAACACCTATAGCCAAGCTGGAGTCCTAATGTGAGATGGGACTGAAGCTGGGAACAATACTGGCAGACCTGAGAACTTGAGAATACTGGCTTGAAATCACAAGGCTCAAGTCTGAGGTGCCTGTGTGCACATTTTAGGAGCAGTTTTCACTGTATTCTGTTATTAATCTGGGCTATAAACTTTTCAGTTCCTCAATGTGGTTCTCTGTGGTCTGTGAGCTACTTCATCAAATTCTGGCTCCAACAAAGCAATTTGGAGGTGAGATGAAAACAAAGAGGTATAGGAGCTTGGAAGACTTGTCTGACTTCATGGGAAGTGGTTTGCATTACTGATGCCACTGACCGGGACGAGACACGGCTGTCCATACGTGGCCCTTGCTCTTTTTACAAGTATTCTTAAATCTGTTAGTATGTGTCAAATGACGCAGAACTGACCCTCCAGCAAGTTTTCAGAGACAACTAAGGTAGGAAACTGCCCATATTTTTCCCTCAGAGTAGCTGCTGAGTTCGAATGCCTGCCATTAGATCCTCAGCACAACGCTTTACTCACCAGCCACAGAGCTACCTTTTAAATCTGTAAGAGCTGATATTTACTGTGCATTTCTAATACCAAAAGATGTAACAAAATGAAGCCAACATCCATTTAACAATCACAAGAGCTTTAAGACATATTCTTACATGCTACATATATATATACTCAAAGAAAAAACCAGTAAGTCTGTAGGAAGTAAAAAAATGAAATTCAAATCACAGCCCTAAATCTATAGTTAAAACAGTTACTATTTTACTATTACCAGCTTTTATCTTTTTTTATCCCCTAGTGCCTGAAATCATTAGTTTTAAGATTTTGGACAAAGTAAGATTTCAACTACAAGGTTAATAATCTCACTTGTTGTTGTTGTGAAGTGCCGATGAGTCGCATAGCGACCCTATGAAGGAAAGTCCTCAACACCTGTGTGTCTTTCATCCTCTCTCCAGGTTCACAGGGTTTCCAGAGGCAAGCTATTACAGAAATGGATGCCACTTCTGCTTTCCAAGCTTGTTTTAATCGGGGAGTTTTACTAAACACTGTCCACCATGGGTAATCAACCATTAACGCATTTGACACATCAGTGACACAGTGTTCAATGTCACAGCAACCACAAGTTACTGCTGTACGGCAAGTGGACACACCTGGGCTATTATGACCTAGAGGAATGTTTGAACAAAAACAATGAAAGATAGGCCCGAGGGCCGCGGGTTAAAAGTCATCCACCTTTAGCTTGGTAGCATCATCCACCTTTAGCTTGGTAGCATCGCTTTCTGTCCACTGGACCAACTGATCTCTATGTTGATGTTGTTAATCTCACATACATGCACATAAACCAACTAATACCCTCATCAAAGAAAAAAGCATCTTTAACAAATTATGAAATAAAATCCTTGTTTCCCTAATATGTAGGTTTCAAACAAGTTAATAATTTAATGTTATTTTCAATATAACAATGATTTCAAAAGAATGAAATTATTGCTTTAAAACTATGATAGGATGCATAAAATATCTAAGGTATTTCCAAAGCAGTGGATGTGTACCTGAAACAATCATTTAAGAAAACTACCTATCCTTTTTATGAATTCTCCACTTACCCACAAAAGGAGTCTTTATTTAATCTGCATTTTAAAAATAAACAAAAAATTTAAGCAGTATGCCAAGAGCCACAATAAATAATATGAAATTTAGATCCAGTGTTCTCAGATTTATAAAACTTTAATTCCAATATCTAATTTATTGTCAAGCAAAATATATATGAAAAACAGAATACAGGATGAGAATGTAATTTTTTAAATTAAGTAAAATAATATCCATAAATGGTTTTGGAAGCGGGACACGGATGGACGCACACCATAAATGTTTGTCAAGATAATGGCCTTTTGCGGTAAAATATTTTTATTTAGGCATCATCTGCAACATCAGTCATTTTCTGAAAATTCTTTGCTGTCTAGCCAGAATCAACTCCCACTCGACCTTCCATTGGGTTTCCAAGGCTATATATAGTAAGACAAGAGTTCCATCTTTCTCCCTAGGAGTTGCAGGTAGACTTGAACCAGCAAAAGGGAAAGACCTTTGGGTTAGCAGTGGCTTCTACAGACTAGGCCTCCAGGACACCCTAAAGGAAACTATCTATCAGATTCAAAGTATTCAAATACCATTCATTTACTAAGTCATTTATCACTTTTATCCTCCTATAATAAAATCTTGGGTAAGACTTTGTCGTTTTTGTTATTACATGTTGTTGTTGAGTCGCTTGTGACTCACAGCGACCCTATGTACAACAGCCCTAAACCCTGCTCTATCCTGTGCTAATCTCATTGTCTCCAACACACCCATCCCGATCACCCCAGTCACTGAATCAATCCACCTCCTAGAGGGCCTTCCCCTCCTGCGCCTGCCCTCCACCCTCCCAAGCATGATGTCCTTTTCCAAGGACCAGTCTCTCCTTACAACATGTCCAAAGTATGTCAGACAAAGCCTCAGAAACCTTGCCTCCAAGGAGAAGCCTGGTTTAAGCCTCTCCAGGATGAAGTTGTTTGTTTTCTTAGCAGTCCATGATATCCTCAGCACTCTTCTCCAACACCAAAGCTCAAAGGCATCAATTCTCCTTCTATCATCCCTAGTCACTGTCCAACTCTCTGATGCATAACAACTGATTGCAAAGACCATGGCCTTTATTAGACGCACCTTAGTCTCCGGAGAGACACCATTGCTCTTCAGTACTTTAGACAGGTCCCTAACAGCAGACTTTCCCATCGCAGTATGTCTTTTAATTTCCTGGCTACTGGTGCTTGCTGCAGAAGATCAAGGACTACAGCCTCCTATATGGACTGAAGCTCAATGTCAAGAAAACAAAGATTCTAACCACTGGGCCAATTGGCAGCATCAGCATGGATGGTGACGAGATTGAGACAGTTAACAGTTTTAATTTACTTGGCTCCACAGTCAACACTCTTGGTAACAGCAGCCAGGAAATCAGGAGACGAACTGCATTGGGCAAGTTGGCTGTGAGGGACCTCTCAAGAGTACTGAAGAGCAACAATTTCAGGCTGGAGACTAAGGAGCACCTGATCTGGGCTATAGTCTTCACAATTATGTGCTATGCATCAAAGAGTTGGACAGTGAACAGGGTTGAAAGAGGATTGATGCCTTCGAGCTGTGGTGCTGGAGACAAGTGTTAAATATACCATGGACTGCTAGGAGAACAAAGAGGTTTGTCCTGGAGAGGGTGAAGCCACAGTGTTCCCTGGAGTCAAGGATTCTAAAGCTTCGTCTGACATATTTTGGGCATGCTGCAAGGAGGGACTGGTCCTTGACATCATGTTTGGCAGAGTGGAGGGGCGGCGAAGGAGAGGAAGATCTTTGATGAGATGGATCGATTCTGTGGCTGGAGCAGTGGGAATGAGTGTGTTTGAGATGGCTAGGTTGGCACAGGATAGAACAGCATTTAGAGCTCTTGTACATAGATGGCACATAACAACAACAACTGGTACCAAGAGTGTTGACTGTGGAACCAAGAAGACTAAAGCTGTGAACAATCTCAATCTCTTCACAATCCATCCTGATGCTGCCAATTGGTCCAGTGGTGAAAATCTTTGTCTTCTTGACATTGATTCTCAATCCGTATTGAAGACTGGAGTCCTTGACCCTCTGCAGCAAGCGCTTCAGGTCCTCCTCAGTTTCAGCAAGCAGGGTTGTGTCATCTGCATATGCAGATTGTTGACAGATCTTCCACCAATCCTGATGCCACATTTCTCCTCATAGAGCCCAGCCTCCTGGAAGATCTGTTCTGTATACAGATTGAAAAGATATGGAGCCAGGACACATCCCTGGCATATGCCCTTCCCAATTTTGAACCATGCAGTGTTTCCTTGCTCTGTTCTGACGACTGCCTGTTGGTCCAAGTATAGGTTTCTCATTAGCATGATCAAATGTTCTTGTATTCCCATTCTTTAGGAAATCAAAAATCAAAATCTGAATATTCAGAACATAAACGGGTTAAGATGTTCACACTTTTGAGTTAAACGTATAAAGAAGTTTCAAAAGATTTTCAGGTTGTGTCAGTTCCAAATTGGTGGCACATTGTAACAAATAATCTAGAAGGTATGAAGCTAATGTGAAACATTCCTCTCTCTCAATCATCAATAAAGATGTAGATGTTCCACAAAGATACATTTTCCAGATATTTGAAATTCATTGCATTATTTCATGTTAGGCATTTAACCATGTATTTTGCTGTTGTTACTGGGATGGACCAATAGCTGACCCTCTAGTAGGTTTTCAGAGGCAGTTAACTGCACAGGAGGAGAATGCTGATCTTTCTCCTGCTGAGCAGCTGGTGGATTCAAATTTCCTATCTGTGGGTTGATATTGCAATTTCTTACCACTAAGCTACAAAACACTGCACCAAAAAAATTTGTCGACACTTAAAAAATGTTAAGAAATATCATGAACAAGAGCCAATGATATCAAAATAAGTCACTCTAGCTGCACTGAAGATACTGGTAAAAAAATAAGACCCTACAAATAGATGGGATAACAACTGACATTTTTCAACTAATAGACGCAAGCCTGGATGTACTCACAAGTCTATGCCTTAACATTTGGAGGACAGCTGCCTGGCCAATTGACTGGAAGAGATCCATATTCCCATTCCCAAGAAAGGTGGGCCATCAAAATGTGGAAATTACCAAGCAATAACATTAAAATTATATGCAAACAAGATATTGCTAAAATCATCCGAAACTAGTATCTTAACAGGGAACTGCCAGAAGTTCAAGCTGGGTTTAGAAGAGGCCATGGCCCAAGAGAAATCACTCCTGATATCAGATGGATCCTGGCTGAAAGCAGAGGATACCAGAAAAATGTCTATTTGTGTTTTATTTACTATGCAAAGTCATCGCACTGTGTAACTCAAACAAACTATGGTTAATACTGAGAAGAATGGGAATCTCAGAACACTTAATGTGCTAGTGCAAAATCTATACCAAGATCAAGCAGCTGCTATCTAAAAGGAACAAAAAAACACCATATGGTTTAAAATCAGAAAGTGTGTGTTTGTTAGGTGTGCAGTCTTTCTCCATACCTATTTAATCCATATGACAAGCAAATAATTTATGAAGCTGAACTCTAGAAAGAACAATGTGATATCAGGATCTGAGGAAGACTCATTAACGATGAGTGCTGATAACACAACCTTTCTTGCTGAAAGCAAGGAAAACCTGAAGCATCTGTTGCAGAGGATCTAAGACCTTTAATAAGAATTACATCTTAGTGAAAATAAAGGTCCTTACCACTGGGCCAGTGGGTAGCACCATGATAGATAAAAGATTGAAATAGAAGGATTTCATCTTGCTTGGACCCACAATCAACACCCTTGGTACCAGCCAGTCAGGAGATAAGGAGAAATACTGCTTTGGGCAAGTTGGCTGTCAGGGATCTCTCCAAAATACTGAAGAGCAATGATGCCAGTTTGATGACCAGGTGCACCTGATTCAGGCTATGGTCTTTTCCATTACTTGCTATGCATCTGAGAGGTTGTTGTTGTTATGTGCCATCGAGTCGTTTGCAACTCATAGCGACCCTATGTACAACAGCCCTAAACCGTGCTCTACCCTTTGCCAATCTCGTTGCCTCTGACACAACCATCCCGATTACCCAAGTCACTGAATCAATCCACCTCATAGAGGAGGTAGACAACAAATTAAGAATGACAGAAGAAATTATGCCTTTGAGTTATGGTACTGGAGAAGAGTCCGAGTATCTCATGGACTGCCAAAAGAACAAACAGGTATGTCTTGGAAAACGTGCAGCATGAGTGCTCCTTGGAGCACTTGTGAAGCCTCATCTCTCATACTTTTGAAAATGCTGCTAGCAGAGGCTATTCCTTGGAAAAGGATATCATGCTTGGAATGGTAGAGGGTCAGCAAAAGTCCCACTGAAATGGACTGACATATTGATGGGAGCAATGGGCTCAAGTGTATTAGAATGGTGAGGATGGCACAAGACAGGACAGGATTCAGATCTGTTGTTCTCTGGGTCACTGTAAGTCATATTCAACTCTCTAGCATCTAACAACAAGCTACTAGAGCTCCCACCATACAGTCTTCATAAACAATGGGTAATAAAATTGTAACATTTTCTAACAATTCAAAATCAGACTCAAAAAGTATTATATATTAGTTACCAGGTGGTAATTTGGGTAAAATGAAATATTTAAACACAATAAAACCCATCCACTGCCATCAAGTCAGTTATAATTTACAGTCATTTATCATAAGGCTTGTAAATCTTTACAGGAGGAGACAGCCCATCTTTCTCCCAAACAGTAGCTTGTGGATTTGAACAAGCCAACCTTTCGGTTAGCAGTCCTAAACATTACACCCACCAAGCTCCTCAAACACACTAAATCGTTCTTCAATCTTGCAATCTCACAACTCTTCAAATTAAACTATTTACATATAACATCTAAAACTACCTGTTTTGAACATAAATTCTCTTCCTTGAGATCCTAAGTCTTGCCTCTTAACTACAAGCTCAGACAGTTTACAGATTTTGAAAAATAGCTAAACTTCTTGTAATTGCATAAACCGCATTATAGATTTCAGACAACAAGCGTGAGGGTTAGAGAACATTTAGCCAAGGACAATGTTTTATGAAGCCCATTTGTTGTCAAAAAAAAACAGAAAAAGAAGCAGCAGCAGCCCATTTGTCCCTGGAGGACAACATTGCGCTGAGTGAAATCTCTCAGTCACAAAAGGACAAATAGTGCATTATGCCACTGTTATAAAAACAGGACTGTCATGGGGGCTGGGGCAAAACTAAGGAAAAAGGATGCTCTGCATTGAAATCAATGAGGGAAAGAAATGTCTAAAAATATGAGTAGGTATCATCTGCATTGACAACAGTCCAGAATAAAAGGTGCATAGCAAACTGGACTGGGGAGTAGGAGGGAGGGAGGAAATTGTGCAACAGAATCTTGTTAAAGAGAAAAGCAAACTGGGGTGGGGGGTGAGGGATAGGGAGGAAAATGTGCAACAATGAATGACTGGAAAGCTAACTTTTCTGTAAAATTTTGTTATAAAGTATCAATAAAAATTAAGAAAAATAATTTGTTCACTTTTTATGAGTAAAAGAAGTGGCAAGTTTAATTTTTATCAAACAAAAACACTTTACCTAAGTCAACTAAAAATTCTTATACAATCTTAGTTCAAATTCTTCTTTACCTGCATAAAGAAGAAAAAGCATTTCGACAAATGCTCTGGTTCTGCTGTTGACCCACCAGCCCTGAATCTCGGGAGGTTCAAATTCATAGTCATTCCACAGGAAAAAGACTGACTATCTCCTCCAACTGTCATTTACATCCTTGGAAAACTGATGGGAGGTCACCAAGAGCCCAAATAAATTCAAGGGTACTAAATGTGAATGTTTTTAAAAGTTCTCCCCAATCTCATGAGTGCTAAAGAAAAGCTAAGTGTACTTATTTTCTATCAGGTTTGCCATTAAAACAAAGATTTAAGAGCTTTTAATCTTTTTTCCACTTAAATCAGGGGCACCAGAGTCTTTAAACTGTCATAACTGCTATTCTTCAGCACTCTGGAAAGGTCCCTGACAGTGGACTTGCCCAATGTACTATGTCTGATTTCCTGACTGCTAGTATCAATGGGAAAGCAACAAGAATGAACAGCAGAGGCTTTAAAACACTTGTGCAGTATCATTTGCTCTCACGTTAAAAAACCCAAGCCACCTTACTCCAGAATGAGAGGCCACATGAGGCAGAGAGGTGAGCCACCTTAGCTAAAGTCCCTAGAGCAATCAAGCCTGGGACCACTTGAGACCATCCTGTGCCAATGGGCCAGTAGACACAGAACCTACTCAGTTAACCCATAAAGTGAACAAGAAGAATTGTATTGGTGTTTTGTTTCATGGTTTGTTTGTTTGTTTTTTTTTTTCATAAAGGCTGTTCTTTTAAAGCTCCCGCATACTCAGGTATTATTATGTTACACAGAATAACCACCATCATAAACTCTTGTTTAAGTGAAAACAGGAGTTACATTATACTTTTAATTTTTACTTCATTGCCCCAAACTTTAGGAACTGTGACTGCACATCAGTTACATTTACAAGAACAATTCAAAGGTTTGGTACCTAAACTAAAAATCTAGTTCTGATCTAATTTTTCTACTCCTTTTTCATCCTAATCCCTGGTATTTTTCATCAAATACCAAATGATCTACACAGAATTCCCTGAACTCTCAGCCTATCTCTTGGATCTTTCATTTCTAGCTTTTCCAATTTTCTCTGATTATCCAAATCCTTACTTTAACACTCAATGTAAACTGTTATTTCCCCCCACTGCTCTCATTTCTTTGCAGTTACTTAAAAATGCTGCCGTTATATGCCATCAAGTGGACTATGAGTTACACTGATTCTAAGTGGCACACTGCACCTGCCCCACAGGGTTTTTTCCTTTGGTTTTAACCTCTACAAACCCCAATCACCTGGCCTTTCTCCAGCAGAGCAGATGGG
The DNA here is from genome assembly GCF_000299155.1 of Elephantulus edwardii. Classification (NCBI taxonomy): domain Eukaryota; kingdom Metazoa; phylum Chordata; class Mammalia; order Macroscelidea; family Macroscelididae; genus Elephantulus; species Elephantulus edwardii. Next base: position 441,971 of record NW_006400110.1, on the reverse strand, counting down.
ACGGTTTCAACTGCCAGCCTTTGAATTAGCAGACAAGCACTCAACTATACACCACTTATGTCAGCAACTAGACAATTTACCATCTACTACTGTTATTGAAATATTAATCATATTTGTAACTCTACTAAGGGCAGTGAGAGGTCTACTTTAGTTCTTCCTACATGAGAAAGATAAATATTTAAAGTAAATTAAAAGATGTACATAATGGAATGAATTTTAACAAGTATTCTTAGCTAAATATATGTAACTTAGGTATCATTCTTTTTGTCTGCCTTTAATATAAAGCTAAGGGTTGTCATTGTTATGTGCCATTGAATCGCCTGCGACTCAAAGCGACCCTATATGTACAGCATATCTAAAGTCTGCTCTGTCCTAAGCCAGTCTCACTGACTCCTACACATCTAACCCCACTGCCCAAGTCACTGTATCAATCCATTTAATCTGAGGTCTTTCTCTCCTGTGCTGTCCCTCTACCATTCTAAACATGATGGTTTTCTCCAAGGATTGGTCCCTCCTGTCCATGTGCCCAAAGTATGCGAGATGGAGCTTCAAAATCCTTGTCTCCAAGAAGAAACTTGGTTTCACCCTCTCCAAGACAGACTCATTTGTTTTCTTGGTGGTCCATGGTATGTTTAAGACTCTTCACCAGCACCACAACATAAAGGCATAGATTCTTCTCCTGTCATCCTTATTTGTTGTCCAGCTCTCTAATGCATAGCACAAGTAACTGGAGATCACAGCCTGGATCACCTTGGTCTCTAAGGCACACCTTGGTCTTTAGACTGACATCACTGCTTCTCGTGTACTCTGGAGGTATCTGACAACTGACTTACCTGGTGCAATTCTTCCTTTGCTTTTTCTGACTGCTGGTGCAAAGAGTGTTGATTCTCACCACTGGGTCAACTGGCAGCACCAAGACAAACGGAGAAGATATTGAGATTATTAACAATTACAGCTTTCTCGGCTCCACAATCAATAATCTTGGCACCAGCAGTCAGGAAATGAAGACTATTTGCACTGGGAAAGTTAAGGGTAAACAGTAATATTTTTTTTCTTTTCAGGACACTTGTAACTCTCACTGCCAAAGAACAGTTAACCAAACAGGTTCTTAAGAAAAGTAACAAAGTTACAAGGTGCATGGGGTATGCAGTAATGGCACAAATAAAAAGTAAAATTACATTTTTAACAAATATTGGCAGCTTCTAGCATATTTCAATTCAAGAATTGTTTCTGTTACGAACTGACTTTACCTATGGATCTTAGAAAAATAAAGAAACCCCTACTCTTCACAAAAACCTCAACGAATAAAATAAATACACTAACAATTCCATACTCAAAAATTTGTGACTTTGCAGGTTAGTTACTCAAAAATATTGCAAGAGCAATTTCTGAATACATCTTTCTGTTCACTTAAGACTAACAAATGTCTAGAATTAGGGAAATAAACCTTGGTAAGCTTTTCCCCTTTGCTAACACTGGTATAAGCGTATTCGTGAGAGTGGAATTTAATATCTCCAGCATGTTAGTAATCATGAACATTTTAAAAATTATTTCCCATGAGCATTAACAAAAGTTTTAAAATTTAAAACACTTATTACTCCCTCAGTACCCAAGGTCATAATCACTAATTAACAAGCAAACCATCTTTACTTCTAATTTGAAAGCATGTCCTACAAATCAGTTTAACAAAATCTTCACTAGTCAAAAGTCTAGTTTCTAGAAACTACAACTAAAAAAAAGTAAGCAAAGAATGTGTAAATAAAGAAATACAGCTTGCTCAAACAAATACACAAAAAAAGGGCTTTAAATACAATTTAGGGGAATGGGTGGGCAGAGAGAAAAATGCAACAAGGGATGAATGGAAATCCAAAGTCTCTATAAACGTTCATTAAAGTTAATAAAAAATTAATAAAAGACCAAAAAATATACAATTTAAATACTGAGCAGCACTTTAAACAGTTTTGGATTTTTTTAAACCATTCTATTAATAAGGTATTCAACTGATCTCATTCACTCACGCTCTCTCTCATTGGCATCCTGTGGAAACTGACTCAGACCTGATTCCGGATGGATTTTCTAAACTGCAGTGCACAAAGGTAAAGTCGGGCCCATCTTTCTCCAATGGAGCAGCTGGCAGATTCGAACTGCAAGAGAGGTGTGACCTTTGTTCTATGCAGCCCAATTCCCTAGAACCACACTAGCAGAGCTCAATAAGGAACCAATAGTAAATTAAGGTCAAGTCAAATCATTGCCTTCTTGTCAAACCTGACTCACAGCTGACCCTCCATGGTTTCCCACACTGTAAATCACCAATAAAAGATTGTACATCTTCTCTGGGCCCAGTTGGTCAATTTAAACCAGAGATGTGTGACTTTTGGCTAACAGTGCATTTCTCTAGAAAATACACCATCAGAGCTCTAAGCTCCTCAACTCATTGCTTTTGAGTGGGTTCCAACTTATAGTGACCCTTCATCAGGTTTGAGGCTATAAATCTGAACAAATGGGAGATGACTGTCCATTTTTGTCCCTCTCAGTAAAGACTTCCTTAATGTTCTTAATATCACCTACTTTCAACCCTTCACTAAAATTATTTATATAATTAAATGTATTCACTGTATATCCACCAGTAAATGATTAACTGGCTACAGTTCAAGACTAGAGGGATTATACTGTCATAAAACAACATCCCAGTGCCACACGTGTAGCTGTGGGATGATCTAACATATATGCTTATTTTGGGGGTGGGAGGGAAGACAGATGTACGATGTATAAAGTATGTTCTCAACTATAACTATTTTTCTTTTTAAAGGACCAAACAATTTCTGGAAAGAAGCATTAAAAAAAACATTAGATTTTGTCCTTGTGGAAAGTAGCATCCTTTTCCCGTGGAGCAGCTGGTGGATTCAAACCATATGCCTTTGAGACTCACTACAGCTTCTAGCCACTAGGACAGCAGTTGTTGTTGTTGTTGTCAGGTGCAATTGAGTCAAGTACGACTTATAGTGAACAAAAGATCTGAACCCAGCCCTGTCCTGCACCATCCTCACACTTCCTGACACAGAAGAGCCCACTGCAGCAGTCACATTGTCAATCCACCTGGTTGAAGGTCTTCCTCGCCTTCACTGACCCACCACCCTTCCCAACATCATGTTCCTCTCCAAGGAATACCACCTCCTACTAATATGTCCAAAGCACGTAAGGCGAAGCCTCCAAAGAGCACTCCAGCTTCACCCTCTACAAAACATACCTATTTTTTCTCTTGGCTGTCCATGGGATGTTCAGTGCTCTTCTCCAACACCACAGCTCAATCAATTCTTTGTCATCCTTATTCACTGTCCAGGTCTCAGATGCATAGCTAGTAATCAGAAAGACCATGATCTGAATCAGACTCATCTTAGACCTCAAACTGACAGCACTACTACTCAATAATTTGGAAAGGTCCCTAACTATACATTTTCCCAATGCAATGCATCTCCTTATTTCCTGACTGCTCATACCAAGGGTGGCTCCAGGCAAGATGAAGCTGTTGACAGTTTCAATTTCCTCTCTATCCACCATGACACTGACTATTGGTCTAATGGTAAGAATTTTTGTTTTCTTGATATTGAAACACAATCCACACTGAAGGCTGCATTCCCTGATCTTCTCCAACAAGTGCTTCAAATCCTCCTCACTTTCAGTCTGTAAGGTTATGTCATTAGCATAATGCAGGTAACGGATGAGTCTCCCTCCAATCCTGATTCCACATTACTCTTCACAGAGCCCAGCTTCTTGGATAATTTGCTCAGCATATAAACTGAACAGGTATGGAGACAGAATACATCCTTGACACACTCCCTTCCTAATTCCAAACCATGCCGTGCTCCCCTGCTCCGTTTGCACATCAGCATCCTGCTCCAGGTATCGGTTCCTCATGAGCATAATCAAGTACTCTGGGATTCCCATTCTTCTCAAGGTCAGTCACAACTTGTCATGATCCACACAGTCAAATGCCTTTGCATAGTCAATAAGGCACAAACAGACATTCTTCTGGTATTCCTTAATTTCAGACAGGATCTATTTCACTTCAGCAATGATATTCTGGTGCCAAGGTCTCTTCTAAATCCTGCTTGAACTTCTGGCAATTCCCTATCTATACTGTTCCAGCCATTTAAATGATCTTCAGCAGTATTTTGCCTGCATGTGATACAAATGACACTGTTTAATAATTTCCACGTTTAGTTGGAAATTCTTGGGAATAAGAACAAATAAGAACCTATTCTAATTCATTAGGCCACCAGAGCTACCTATTAAATTCCCTATAGTATTTAAATCTGATCTTTTGCTGTAAGTACTTTCTTTAAAAGCACAGAGTTCTGATTACATCAAAAGGTCAAATCTCTACTTGAATCAGGACAATTAATTATGCTGAATGTTACCTTCTTTAACCAGTAAAACAGAACTGTTTTAATCCTTGTTTAAATAAGTGCTTCTAAATAGACATTTTCTTGACCTCATCCTCATTGTAAATTATATTAAACTAAAGTTTAAGATCTTCTACCTTCATTTTTTCCAGATTAATTTTGATTGAGAATACCTTAAAATGGAAAAGGGAAATTTGTGGCCTGGCAGATAAAGAGTTGCAATGCAACCCATGTGAACCCAGTAGCTACTCCAAGGCAGCAAGATGGGCAATCTCCTCTCACATAAATAACTGGCAGCCTTTGAAAGCCCACTGGAGGGTCCGCTATGAGTTGGTTCCATTAATGGCACAAAGTAACATATATGAAAAAAACACACTGTCATGAACTGTAACTGTACTGCCCCCAAACAGGTCAGCTTGGCTAGGCCATGATCTCAGTACGATAAAACCATCCTTCATTTTGTGATCTATCATGGTGCAGTCTGTAAATAACTGCCATGCCTCTCTGATGTCCCACTCTGTCAGGTGATCTGTGAAAGACAGGCACACAATATCCTCTCGCACAATTTAGGTTCAGAAATGTAAGAGCGTCAGGTTTGAGTCAGTTCTTATTTAATGGCTACAAATATTTTATGAATTCATAAATTATTAATTCAAATATCCATTATGTTAATGAGACAGAATCAGATAGAGTTAGGCAAGACACAGGCTACAAAATTTGGTTATATCTTGAGTATCTTTCAAGATATGAGATTAAATGAATGAGTAGAGATGGTTAGACCTGAAAACCCCCCAAAAATGAGCCACCAATGAAGAGTTTCCTCTCAGAGGAAAACTAATGCCAGGACATAAAGATCTATAACACCAGGTCCAAAGATGCAGTAAGAGACAAGGACATTCCCTAACCCCTATGAGGAAATTTGTTTGCTAAAGACATTCAGTTTGGTATTTGTTACAGGACCACTAAATGAATGAAATATATTCTTGTATCAATTCAGATATTTAAGCAGAAGAGTAATTACCATGGTGTAGGACTACCTTCATCGCTTCAAAAATTCAGTATCCCTAGTTCATGTACCAAATCCAAATGCCGTTATCTCCAGTAACTGTTGTAATTTTTTTTAAGCTCTTAAAATGAGAACTGCAGTAAGGAAAAATGCTATGCCCCACCAAGAAGCACTGCTTTGTATGAACTGAGGAGTAAATTTAAAAAAAAAAAAATTCTATACAGACACAGCCATGTACACAGTACCTCTCCTCCCACACTGAGTTAAAAGAATATGAAAACATACACACACTGCCTTAGAATGGATTGAGACTAACACTGACCCTACAAGATAGAGCAGAACTTCCCCAAAGGATTTCCAAAATTGTAATCTTCACAGAAGCAGATTGTCATCTTTTTCTCACAGAGCAGTGCTGGGTTCAACTGGGTTCAAATCAAGCAGCTAAGTACTTCTATCACTGGGCCAAGAGTCACAACTCATGCATTATCAGCCAATTATCTAGTTCAGGATATAATATTCTCAGCACATATCCTGCCACACAAAATCATTCTAACTCTATGTCCAACGAATTCTTTTTTTTTTTTTTTAATGGAGATAATTTAAAAGTCCTTTTAGAAATCTGCAGGGATCCTCTGGGTTTAAATTTCCAAAATAATCTTCCACAGGACTATACTAATATGAGAGACATGTTATAAATACCATTTACAACAATAACTTGCTATCTTCCTCCTGCACCTGCTTTAAGTTCCTTGAAGCTAAAAACTATAACAAGGTTGTCTGACCCATAGTAAAATTCACTGCTGCCAAGCTGAGCCGATAACTGACCTACCAGTGGGCTTCCAAGGCTGTAAAACACACCATCTTTCTCCCTCAAAGCTGCTGACGGACTGAAACTGACACAGAGGCTCCATCAGTGGAATCACCTCAGCTCCTTAAGGACTAAATCGCCTGGGCTACCAGATAGAATACTAGTTTTCTTCATTGCCCTGGAATAAGAACTAATTCATAGCTGACACTCTAGTGTGTTTTTTGGAGGCTGTAAATCATATAGGAGAATGCTCATCTTTCTCCTGCAGAGCCTCTGGTGAATTCGAAACCTGTCACCTATCAGATAGCAGCACAATTCTATATGGACCAAGCTACCACACCTTTCAATGACTAGTCCAATAAGTTCCAACTGTGATTAATATTTATATATGGTAATAAGCAGTCTGTTCTGACTCTCTGGCATATAACAAGGATGGTAAGGCAAAGAGAACCAAGAAACTTTTTTATAGTGTGCTACATTCTTATTTGGACATGTTACAAGGAGGGACCAGTCAGTCTCTGGAGAAGACCATCATGCTTGGGACAGTGGAAGAACTGGGTTCATGGGGGTAGGTATATCGGAGACAGTGAGATTGGCACAGGACAGAGCAGCATTTAGGTCTGTTGTACACAGGGTGCTTATATGAGTCACAGGCAACTCTATGGCACATAATAACTTCTTTTAAATTTTTCAAAAGGTACTAGGGATATTGTAGCTGATGTTAGATGGATCTTAGCTGAAAGCAAAGAATACCAGAAGAATGTCTATCTGTGTTTCATTGATTATGCAAAGGCATTTGACTGCGTGGATCATAACAAACTGTGGCTGACTCTGAGAAGAATGGGAATCCCAGAACATTTAATCGTGCTAATGCGAAACCTACACTTGGACCAAGAGGCAGTCATCAGAACAGAGCAGGGCAACACTGAATGGTTCAAAATTGGGAAGGGTGTATGCCAGGGATGTGTCCTATCTCCATACCCTTTCAACCTGTATGCAGAGCATGAGAGGCTGGGCTCTATGAGGAGATGCGTGGCATTAGGATTGGTGGAAGATCTATCAACAATCTGCGTTATGCAGATGACACAACCTTGCTCGCTGAAACTGAGGAGGACCTCATGCATTTACTGCAGAAGGTCAAGGATTGCAGCCTTCAGTATGGACTAAGGCTCAATGTCAACAAGACAAAGATTCTCACCACTGGACCAATTGGTAGCATCAGGATGGAAGGTGAAGAGATTGAGATTGTTCACAGTTTCAGTTTGCTCGGCTCCACAGTCAACACTCTTGGCACCAGCAGCCAGGAAATCAAAAACGTATTGCGATGGGAAAGTCTGCTGTCAGGGACCTCTCTAAAGTACTCAAGAGCAACGGTGTCTCTTTGGAGACAAAGGTACGCCTGATATAGGCCACGGTCTTTGCAATCACTTGTTATGTTTCAGAGAGCTGGACAATGACTAGGGAGGATAGAAGGAGAATTGACGCCTTTGAGCTGTGGTGCTGGAGCTGTGGTGCTGGAGAAGAGTATTGAATGTACCATAGACTGCCAAGAAAACAAACAGATTCATCCTAGAGAGGGTTAAACCAGGCTGCTCCTTGGAGGCAAGGATTCTGGGGCTTCGTCTGACATACTTTGGACATGTTGTAAGGAGAGACAGGTCTTTGGAGAGGGACATCATGCTGGGTAGAGTAGAGGGACAGCGCAGGAGGAGAAGACCCTCTATGAGGTGGATTGATTCAGTGACTGGAGTAATCAGGATGGGTGTGTCAGAGGCAATGTGATTGGCACAGGATAGAGCAGGGTTTAGGGGCTGTTGTACATAGGGTCGCTATGAGTCGCAAACGACTCAACGGCACATAACAACAACAACAACATGGATAAAAAATTGGCTATATTATCCAAACTGAAGTTAACTTTTAAAAGATCTAAGAATACTTAAGATATATGAAAGGTACTTCCATTCACTCACCCTCCACTTCTTCCTTTTGCTTGTTTAAATAAAAAACACAGCACACACTTCCAGAGATTATTCAAACACAAAGTATAAAACAATACTGTTAACAATAAGAAAAAACATGTTTAGTGTCTTTGGTTTCAATTTGTCATCTAAAACCTCAAAATCTATTCATATACTACCTCATTTAAAAAGAGAGAAAATATGCAAACAGAGATTTTAAACAACTTCTACTTTTGTGGGTTTCACTACATTCTCCAAAGCTTTTTACCTTTTGCTTAAGTAAAAATCCATGTTTTAAATGAAATGTATTTTCTTATGCAGTAATGAGGCTTACACAGGCACCTCAGTACCTTACTGTCAACACTAGTAATGAACAGAATATCAACTCTGATGCCCACTAATCCTGACAAATATTTCACCATTACCTAATTTAAGGAAATGAATATTCCAATTTAACAGAAAAAATTTAGATGAAAAGTAATATTTTCAAGGTTAAAATCCAAAGCAAAATGTCCAGTTCCTAGTATTTCTTTTTTTTATTGTGTCTAATAAATTCTGTAAATTATTAACCACTGCTTTGCTCAAGCCCAGTAATGGTTAGAATATAATTTTGAGGAGACAATTATGATTCATGCTATCTTAATTTGACAGCATTGTTAAACAAAATATGTTTAAAGACATCTAAAAAATTAAAACAGATGTGTGTGTACACACACACACACATCATCTTTTAAATAAGCGCGGTCACTTTTAAACGCACTTAGATCGTTGTGGGGATGTAGCATATGAAATATTTTATTTTTGAGATTCACAAACCCAGTATTTGGGTTACTATTATTTGTTATTTTCTGCCATTGCAACAACAAAAGCAATCTATACGGTAAAGACTTTAATGTAACAAATTACTTTCATGCTCATTTTATAAAGAAATAATGTTTCATTCATTAAAAATTAGTTTCTAAATGAAACTCTTCAAATGACACATCACCTAAAAAGGGGTAGGGGTGAAGCAGGAGATTCCCCTTTAGGATTATTAATCCTACTTATGAATACTACTGACCAAAAGTATTTGTAGTAATTAGTTTTAAACCCATCAGTCAGCACTTTTAGGCAAAAAAAAATGTATTTTGGCAAAATACTTTAATACCTTTACTGATTAAAAATCTACTTATAATGAAAGGCTGCTTACTGAATAAACTCTTACAGAATACATCTTTATATCTATAAGATAAATTTAAAATGTGTAAAGAATGCAACAAATGTCAATAATGTTTTACAAGAATGTCGAAGAATTACAGAATCTCGAATTATGCCATACCAGAACTATGAAGAGGTTTCTTTCACATTACATATAGTCCTAGTCAAGTCATACAAGCTGCTCTCACAGTTTAAAAGGAAATAAAAAGATGACCAATTACTAAATAATTTGTGACAGTAAAGTGCAGAAAAGCAAGAGTTTTCTTCTATGTGATAGAGCACCCTAGTTTTATAAAGGAATTATTTCAGAACTTGAGAGTGTGAAAATGAAAATTTACCAAATTCTCTAAACGCACTCGTGTGTGTGTGTGTGTGTGTGTGTGGGGGTTCCTTCCTTCTCACATTAAGAAATCTAACCACAGTCTTCAATAAGCCAGCAGAAAGTTGTTGTTGTTGTTGTTGTTGTTGTTGTTATGTGCCGTCGAATGAGCAGAAAGTAATACCCTGAAATTCCAAATGCAACTGGAGGGTTTGGAATTAAGTCTAATTTTAGACCCATAGGCTGATTTCTATCGTAAGCGAGCTGTGTATTATCATGACCACCCTGGTCAGAAAGCAATTACTGGAAAGCTGTGTCTTTGGGCGTAAAAGGGAAAGAACCATCAAAAACAAACCGGAGCACTGGTCTCAACATAAATCTTAGACCTTGTAGACTGCTTCAACAAGAAGTTGAACTGGTGAGGGAGAAAAGGAACTCGAACTACTAGAAGGTAAAGCTACAGAAGCACAGACTCTAGTAAGCCACTCCCATGGGGCATCCACCTGAGCCTGGAATATATGTAAGGGGGTAGCTACCCTCCACCTATAGCAGCCACTGCCAAGGAAATGGTGTGCCAAGCAAGGAAGGCACGAGGAGACCTCATACCTCTCCAGACACTGCAACGTCTCGCCAAGCTAAAAGGAGACAGCAAGGACTGCTCCTCCAACATCAACAAAGGCCCCTTCAAACCTAAGGCAAAATTCTAGCAACAAAGGCCTGGAGACGGGGAGAACAGGGCCGGGGGCGGGACGGATGAAAGCAAAGCCACTGGGGGCGGAGGCCCGCTGGAGAGGGAAACGGAGGCGCAGAGGCGGGGACGAGGTAATCCTCCGAGCACAATAAAAGGAGAAGGAGCGCCTAACCTCCATTTCCCACGGCACCCTCTCTCCAAAGGAGAGCTCTGGCCCTAGCTGCTCCATCCTGCTCCACCGCTGCGGGGACAGCGCAGTCCAGAGTTGGGGGAAGAGAGGGGAGGGGCATTCTCCACCCAGAACGCGATTCCCTTCCCCCAGCCAGGAGCCGGCGACAACTGCCACACAGCAGCCACACAAAGGCGCCTTCCCCGTACTACCCGCTCCGCCCTGGCAACGGCAACGGCACCGACCATGCGCCCCCGCTCCTCCGCCTGGCGCTCACTCGCCCTCTCCCTCCTGGGGGGGGGGGAGGGAGGGGGAGGGGACCGAGGAGCCCTCACCTGGCACAGCTGTTGACAGTACTCCGTGGCCGCTTCGACGGCCGGTACCCGGCTTTCCCGCAGCTGTCGCTCTAGCTCCTGGAGCCGCTCGCCCAGGCGCTGGAGCTCCGCGACGCAGCTGCCTTCCCCACGGCTCAACCTCTCCTGCTCGGCCTCTTCGTCCGCCATCTTCACACCCCGCTCCGTCGCGTACGCACCTGGGTCACGTGATAACACAATGCCACGTTCGGAAGGGTCACGTGCCGGACGCGCTCGCACGCCGCCGAGCACGTACAAAGGAACCGGGGGAGAGGCAGGCGGTAGAGGGCGGGCGGAGTGGCGCGAGGCAACCTGGGGAGGTGCAGGGAAGCGGAGAGGAGAAGGGCGGGCGGGCCCCGTGGTGCATAGTGGTGCTGCGTACTTACCCCGGGCGGGAAGGAGCTGCTACGGCCCAAAGGGACGGCCTTGCGGAGGCCTGCGCTTGATCACGTGGGCACCTCGACTGGGGAAAACGCGGGGAAAGACTGCCCTCTCCAGCGTTCCCAGTTCGTGGTGTTTGTCTTCTGTTCCAAATTCTTCCACGGACATAGGTCCCAGTCGCCCAAGAGGCTTGGCGAGGGGCAATTGCAGGTGGGCCCAGACAAACATGCATTTGCTGTTGGCCTCTACCCAGGTCAGAAACGTAGGGAGATGGAGAAGGTCAAGGCCCCTCACTCGTGGACCACAAGTGTGAGAGCCAATGTGAGACTGTCAGAAGAGTCTCTGTCTTCACCAACCCGGGGAAGAGAGATTAGTGCATGAGGTACCCGATTTTCCGCTAGACTCTTCCCCTCTTCAACTCCAAGAGTGCCTTTCCCTTGGAAACATAATTTCTAGGGAATGGAGGCAACAAAGAAGAGTAACAATTGGGTCAGAATAGGATGAAGTTCAAATCCTTAGTCGGGAGAATAAACTCTTGTTAGGAAAGGTACAATATTTTTAAGAATGTTTGAGCACACTAAAATTGTGGACGGTATAATAGATCATTTCTAGAATACTATAGCCAACTAATCTATGATTTAATATTTGTACACATTGTAGAAGTCATCACTGAAAACAGGATATACACGAAAGCGAAAGGAAAGTCAAGGGGAAAAGAAAAAACACTAAACAACTATAAGTACTATGTGGGAAAAGAACAACAGAGGGAAGAAAATTGATGCTACAAGCTTTAAAACAATGTTGATTTAAAAATACTTGGGAGAGACTGGAAAGCATTATGCTAAGGTAACTTAAGTCTCATAGGGACAAACCAAACCATTATTGAAAGATAAGTGGAAAAACATGTATGGGAATAAATGTATGAAACGTAATGCCAGTTAAGGAAAGTGTAGGGAAAGAAATAAACTTTAAAGAACCCAACATTGTTGAGTATTAAAAATATCTTGGTGATACAAATGGTTACATTCTGGGTTATTAATAACTTGCAAAAAATGAATACTTTGCACTTACACAAAAGAGTAGGTAGTAACTACAAAAATCCCAAAGCTTACCCTTAAAGTTCAAAATAAAAGTGAGGTGTTGCTAGTACTAGAGAGAACAAGAATGCTGCTCTTCCCACAACTGAAGGGGTTACAGAAATTCAGAAACTATGATTATTGTTGTGATACCTAATCTTTTCACTATTTTAATAAGGCATATTTATCAAATGCATCTAAATTGAAAAAATATTGTGTAGAGAATCTTTGAAAATTTCCAATTATTAATAAAAAGTTTTAGTTTGTTGTGTAGAATGATTGCTTTGAAATGTATTAATGATGATAAAATTTTAAAACTACAGTTTTTAAAGCGCCACTATGAAAAGTGGTGGTGTTAGATGCTTTCAAGTCTTTATGACTCATAGCGACCCTCTGAACAACAGATAAGAACTTTTCCCTATGCTGTGCCATTCTCATCATCCTGACACACTTGTGCCTGTTGCATCAGTCACTGTGTCAATCCTTCTGGATGAGGGATCCATCTCCAAATTATTGAGGTGCAATGATACCTGTTTGAAGACTAAGATGCACCTTGTTCAAGCTATGGTTTTTTCAATCATTTGCTATGCATCTGAGAGCTGAAAGTTGAATAAAATACACAGAAGTAAAAGAGATGCCTAAGAACTGTGGTGAGGGAGAAGAACTATGACTATCAAAAGAACAAACAGATATATCTTGGAAAAAGTGCAGCCAGACTACACTTTGAAGGCAAAGATGGCAAAGCTTTATCTCATTGAACGTGATGCTAGAAGAGGCTATTCCTTGGAGATGGACATCATGCTTGGAAAGGTAGAGGGATGTGCAAGAGAGGAAGATCTTCAGATGGATGGAAGATGAGTGGGCCACAGTTAAACCCCTTATGAAAAACAAAACCAGTTAAAATATTAGTACAACACACATACTTTAATGTATGTATTAACAATGGATCATTTTCAAATATTTACTAACAAAAGAGGCCAAGAATATTATGGAGACTTGAAAGATCAAGAATTAATGCAGTTAATAAAGTGTTTGAGATATCTCCAAATTATTTTCTTTTTAGGTTCGGTGAACAATATGAAACTGATTAATAGAAGATTGTTGTACTGCTGTATTGGAACCAACCTCCAGCAGGCTTTCATACACAGTAGATTGCCTGAGAGGAGATTGCCCTTCAGAGCAGCTGGTGTATTTGAACCTCATGTCTTTGGACTGGCATTACAGCTCCACTCACCTCCATCACTAGACCACCAGAATTCCCAAATAGAAGATTAGCTAAATGTAAATTCAGACAAGTAAGTTGTAAAAGGTTGTTGTTAGGTGATGTCATGTTGAGTACAACATAAAACTATGAACAACAGGTCTGAACTCTGCCCTATTCTGTGACATCCTCATCATCTGACACACTGGAGCCCACTGCTGCAGTCACTATGTTAATCTATCTCATGGGGTGCCCTCTCCTTCCCTGACAAAGCCTAGTTAGATATACAGTTAGAATTCACTAGCCGTCTCTTGCCATGCAATTTACTGCCTTTGAAAACCCGCTGGAAGGTTAGCTATGGGTCATTTCTGACTCCACGGTACATAACAACAATATTCTTTTCACTTTAAGTCTGGTAACTTACACTCTACCCAATCTATAGAAAGGAAGAATGAAATTGTGTAAATATTGGCATTAAAAATAGTCCAAGTATATACGGAATCTTCCTCTTGATAACTTTTAAAGTTAAACACAGTAAAAATCTTTAAGTCTCTTTTTACAACTTGATTAATAAACTAATTCTAAACACTATAACACTTATGCTTGTCATTTTTATTCACTTTTAATTCCGATTTCTCATTCTTTCATAACTTTTAACATTCAGAAATTTCAGAGCTTATTGGGATCATAAAAGCGTGGTAGTAAAATTATTTCATCAATTGCTGAGTATCTCTGACTCAGAGTACTTTGCTACTATGTAAAAGTCCATCAGACATTCTGAGAGAAAGACCTGGCAATCTGCTTGCATATAGATTGCCTTGGAATACTCTCCTCTGTCCTCCAGGGTCACTATAAATTGGGATGAACCCTTTGAATTTGGTTTTTGAGCTTTCCAGTGGTTTATTTGAGGGCTAGCATACATACTCAGTCTTTATGGTGCACAAATAATTTGAGAAGCTGGCATCGAGATCAGAAAAAGAATTCTCAACAAACTGCATTATATAGATGACACAACCTTGCTTGCAGAAAGTGAAGATTTGATGTGATGCACTTACTGAAGAAAAGAAAAAACTATCACCTTCAATATGGATTACATCTTAACAATAAGAAAACATAAATCCTCATAACTGGACCAATACCATCATGACTGCAAAAAAACTGAAGTTATCAATGAATTCATTTTGTCTGGATCTACAATCAACACTCATGACAACAGCAGTCAAGAAATCAAAAGATGCGTTGTTGCACTGGGAAAAATCTGTAATGAAGTACATCTCCAAAGTCCTAAAGAGCAACTATTTTCGTTTGAAGACCTAGGTGGGCCTGATCCAAGCTGTGGTCTTTTCACTTGTTTCCTATGCATCTAAAGTTGTATAATGAATAAGGATGACAGAAGATTCAATGCCTTTGAATTGTGGTGGTAGAGGGAAGAGTGCTGAATATCTCATGAACTGCCAAAAGAACAAAGCTGTGTGGGAGGAAGTACAGCTTGAGTGCTCCTTAGAGGCAAGAATGGGAAACTTGTCTAACATACAATGGGCATGTTATCAGCAGGGATCAATCCTTGGAGGGAAGGGAGGCATCAAGAGGATGATTAAGAGATTAATAAACCCAGTGACTGTAATAAAATAGAGATCATGAGCATACCACAGAATAGGGCAAGGTTCAGACCTGTTCATTATGTTGCAATGAGTTATGGTCGCTTGACAGCACCACACAACAACAGAGATGAATGAAAACTACCCCTGCCTCCTGAAAGCATTAAGTCTTGTGGAAGAATAGCTTGCAATACATAAATAAATACAGCAATGTTGTATTATGAAAATGAGTGTAGATTCCATGCAGAGCTTCTAAGTGTTCTGATTAACGTGCTATCTAAGAAGGTCCAAGTCTTGTTTTTTATGGAGAAGGAAGTTCGACCTTGTTTTGAAGATACTGAATCTTGAATTTGACAACCTCATTCTTATCCACAGAAAAGGTTTAAGAAAAGGACACATGACTTAATTACGTAACTGGATCTGTTCTTTGGAGATCAAATGGTAACTTCAACGGAAAAGAGACACATCAACATGCGCGCACACCTCTACTTACTGAGATGTTCCTGGGGAAATTCATGGAACAAACAAAAATAAGCACGTGAGCCCAGACACTCAGCTTCTCTGAAGGAGCACCTGTTCCCATTGTCAAAGCGCTATGTGGTCACTATGGGCGGGGTAGAATCATAGGGAAAGACCTAGTTTCAGTGTAAGGTTGAGAAGGTTCAGTGTAAGTTTTCCCACTTTCCCCCTATGAGGCTGGGGATAGATGTGCCTGCGTCCGGGGTGGGATTGGCACCCTGGGTGGTGCTCGAAGAGGCTGTAAGGGAGCTGTGTTGCTCTCCAAGAACCAGCAGCGCAGAGCTCTGGCGAGCCAGGAATTCAGTGCAGTGTTTGAAAACGTAGAGTCGCCGAGGGGTGCATTTGTCGAGGTCCTTCTGACCTCAGACCCAGGGGAAAGTCAAATCGGGCCCTCGCCCGGGCACGCGAGGAGGACGCTCAAGGCCCTCGGCGCTCACCTTGCCTCTTCCTTGGCTCTCCCAGTGGCCCGGGGACGCAGGAGATCGATGGACTGGCCAGGGTGGCCAGTGCTGCCCCGGCTCTCGCCCTCCCCGTATCCGAGCGGCACTTGCACCCACCCAGGCCGACACTGCTTGCGCGCCTGTCTCGCCAGCGTCTGGCAGCTGCAGCCTGCGCATTCGCTGCAGCAGCTTCCCACCCAGCTCTGCGGACCATGCCGACTCCGTAGCGAGGGCTCCTGGCCTACAGTAGAGGCCGGCCAGGGCCTCCAGGCCGATAAATGCTGGATCCGCGGGGCCCCTGAAACCGAACAGCGAGGCTGCTTGAACCTGTCCTTCAGAGGTCACGATATGGTCACTGTCATCGGCCCGCTCCACTCCAAAGGGCTGGCCGCCCAGCCCCAGACAGACTCTGAGCCCTCAAAGGTGGGGGTTAGATATGTCCAGAAACTGGTTCCTTAAACCGAACCCCGAGAGTCTGACAACCAGAGCTCTGCCCACAGATGGAAAGAGGAAGCTTGGGACGAAGCTATTTCAATCAGGTAAACACACACCAAGCTTTTCCAGGCAAGACATTTTACTCCAGAGGAGCAGCAGAAGAAGGCAAAGAAATGTTTTAAAGCCAGATGCTGTGTCACATACTGAAATCATTCCAAAAGGACTGAAAACAGTGGAGCCACATTGTAAGAGGATTCATTTTAGTCCTAGTTTTCCGAGGAAAAAAACCCCGATAGCATAAATAGATCTAAATGAACAGATGATTAAATAAGGAAGTATATTTTTATTACCATTTGGATCACAGAAAATATTTTTCTCTCTTTAAAAGAAAAAGCCAAATGTGGATAACAAAGTAACATTTTTAAAATAATTTTAATGAACATTTGCAGGGATTTTGAATTTCCATTCATTCATTGCTTCACTTCTCTCCCTGCCCAGCCTTCCCCGCCCCCGCAAGTAACATTTTTTTTGCAAGTAACATTTTAAGAAAAAAAAACAAACCTCTTCTAATAAAAATTCCAGTTATCCTAAGTCGTCCTAAATCAACTAACGTTGAAAAGAATTATGAAATAAGACCAAATAAAATAATTTTAAGAACATTATGCGTGGATTACTACGTTTATTAGGATCCACTCAAAGCTGGTTGCTGTGCCGTGGAAGTTAAAGAGATTTCAAAGGTCCAACTTTCCCAACTGCTCTCATATCCATTCTTCTCCTCAATATCCTCCTCCCATCTTTAGATTCTATAATCTGCTGCAGTGTAACAGAATTTTTTAAAAAATTGTCAAAGAAACAAATTACTAATGTGCTTATGGAGCCATGGAGACTGGTAAACCCAAAAATCAATGGTTCAGGCACTAGGAAGTAGGCTGCTGGTTCAAGTTCCAAGAACCTAGGGTCAGATGAGGATGAGCTCTTAGATACAAGAGCCAGAGCAAGAGAGAGAACTTTGCCACAGCATTCACTTGTAACTTCAAGGAAAACTGCTTTACTTGAGTGCGGTAGTAGTGTAAGAGTATGAAGGGTGACTATGGTAACTCAAGAGCATCGCACCCTAATCTTGCCTCATTACATACATAGTAGACTGTTAACTCTCAAATGGAACTGTAATCACAGGCATAAAGACATATCACAAAGTGGAGGATAATTACATCAGATCACAAAGTGTAGGATGACTACATCATGTTATAACTGCCAAATTACAAAATTATATAACCTCCAAACCACTGAAAAATCACAGCCAAGTCAAGTTGACATATATAAGCTTAGCACTTTAGATTCATCCCTAGTAATTGTCCAATCCTCTTGGTAGACCATAGCATCTTATTTGTGTTCTTGTTGCTGTTATGTGCCATCAAGTAGCCTACGATTCATAGCAACCCTATGTACAATAGCTCTGAAACCTGCCCTATCCTGATCCACTTTCACTGACTCTGACACACCTAATCTCATTGCCCCAATTATGTCAATTCTTTTCAACCAGGTATTCTTTTCCTGTGTAGTCCTTCTACCCTTCCAAGCATGGTGTCCTTCTCCAAGGACTGGTCCCTTCTGACCATGTGCCCTAAGTATACGAGATGGAGCTTCAGAATTCTTGCCTCCAAGGAGCAACTTGGTTTCACTCTCTCCAAGACAGACCTGTTTGTTCTCTTAGCAGTCCATGATATATACTCTTCTCCAGTACCATAGCTGTTGTTGTTGTTGTTGTTATGTGCAGTTGAGTCATTTGTGACTCATAGCAACCCTATATACAACAGCCCTAAACCCTGCTCTATCCTGTGCCAATTGCATTGCCTCTGACACACTCATCCCGATTACCCAAGTCACTGAATCAATCCACCTCATAGAGGGTCTTCCCCTCCTGCGCTGTCTCTCCACCTTACCAAGCATGATGTCTCTCTCCAAGGACCTGTCTCTCCTTACAACATGTACAAAGTATGTCAAACGAAGCCCCAGAATCCTTGTCTCCAAAGAGTAGGCTGGTTTAACCCTCTCCAGGATGACGCTGTTTGTTTTCTTGGCAATCCAGGGTACATTCAATACTTTTCTCCAGTACCACAGCTCAAAGGCATCAATTCTCCTTCTATCTTCCCTAGTCCTTGTCCAACTCTGATGCATAACAAGTGATTGCAAAGACCATAGCCTGTATCAGGCACACCTTAGTCTCCAGAGAGACACCGTTGCTCTTGAGCAAAAGTTGGGAACAGAGAAGATGAGTCAGTAGTTGGAAAATATGGGCTTGGTGACAGAAATGAAGCTGGAGATAGAATGACGGAGTTTTGTACAATCAATGACTTATTCATCGCAAATACATTGTATAAGAAACATAAACACAGGTTATACACATGGATTTCACCTGATGGTATGCATAGGAATTAGATCAATTACACACTGCAGAAAAAAACTGCTGGAGAAGCTCAATATGAGCTTTGAAAACTAGGCCAGGGGCTGATTGTGGAATAGACCACCAATTACTAATATACAAGTTCAAGCTGAAGCTGAGGAAAATTAAACCAAACCCACAGGAGCCAAAGTATGATTTTGATTTCATCCCACCTGAATTTCAGAATCATCTCAGGAACAGGTTTGAGGCCTTTAACACTAATGAGCGAAGACCAGATAAGTTGTGGGAGCATGTCAAATGTATCATCCAGGAAGAATGCAGTCATTACAAAGACAGAAGAGGAAGAAAAGACCAAAATGGATGTCAGAAGAAACTCTGAAGATTGCACTGGAGCGTAGAGAAGCCGAAGCTCAAGGAAGAATTCAAGATACTAAAGAGCTGAAGAGGAGATTTCAAAAGGCAGCACGGGATGACAAAGCAAAATATTACAATGAAATGTGGGAGGAGCTAGAGTCGGAAAATCAAAAGGACCGAACTCCTTCAGCATTTTTTAAGCTCAAGAAACTAAAGAACAAATTCAAACCTCGAGTTGCTATAATCAAGGATGCTTTAAGCAGAATATTAAATGATCCAGAAAGTATTAAAAGAAGACGGACACCACAAGTTAAAGGTAAACAATCCAATAGAAAAATGGGCACAGTATGTGAACAGGCATTTCACCGAAGATGACATTCAGATGGCTAAAAAGCACATGAAGAAATGTTCAAAATCCCTAGCTCTAAGAGAGATGGAAATTAAAACAACTATGAGATATCATCTCACCCCAGTCAAAATAGCAAAATTTAACAGAACAGTAAGCAACAAATGCTGGCGAGGTTGTGGAGAAACTGGAACCCTTATTCACTGTTGGTGGGACTGTAAAATGGTGCAACCCCTATGGAAGGTGGTATGGCGCTTTCTCAAAAAGTTGCAAATAGAGATACCATTTGACCCAGCAA
>NW_006400110.1:399920-407021 GCF_000299155.1 Elephantulus edwardii | reverse complement strand
TTGAAGATGTATCATGGAAGTGTTGCAGCCTAGAAGATACAAATTTAACTAACAAGTTAAAAGTACATGAGTCAAAAATTAAAATGCAATAATATTCCAAGTAGAGGTTCTAATAGTGGCACAAATCAAGTTACAGAGGAAAGGTGCTTCTTACAATAAATGGCCTATAGACTAGCACTTTTTCTATTATAGACTTGATCATTCTAATGTGAAACCTGTACTTGGATCAAGAGGCAGTCGTTAGAGCAGAGCAAGGTAACACCGCATGGTTCAAAATTGGGAAGGGTGTATGCCAGGGATGTTTCCTATCTCCATACCTTTTTAACCTGCACGCAGAGCAGATTATCTGAAAAGCCGGGCTCTATGAGGAGAAGTATGGCTTCAGGATTGGTGGGAGATCTATTAACAATCTATGTTATGCAGATGACACAACCCTGCTTGCCGAAACTGAGGAGGACCTCATGCAGCCTTCAGTATGGAGTGAGGCTCAATGTCATGAAGACAATGATTCTCACCACTGGACCAATAGGTAGTATCAGGATGGATGGTGAAGAGATTTAGATTGTTCACAGCTTCAGTTTGCTTGGCTCCATGGTCAACACTCTTGGCACCAGCAGCCAGGAAATAAAAAAACATATCACAATGGAAAAGTCTGCTGTTATGGACCTCTCTAAAGTACTCTAAAGTACCATAGCTAAAAGGCGTTAATTGTTCTGTCATCCTTAGTCATTATTATATAGTCAGCTCTCTGATGCGTAGCATGTAAATGCAGACTCTTATTTGCATAGACTTACCTAATCATGAGGAAGCTCTTGTGGCCTAGTGGCAAGAAGCTGAGCTGTAATTCAGGAGGCATGCAGTTTGAGGCCACCAGCTTCCCCACAGGAGAAAGATGGGCAATCTCCTTCTTTGTGACTTACTACCTCTGAAAACCCGCCTGAGGGTCAGCTATGGGTCGGTTCCAACTCTACAGTACACAACAACAATCTAATAATGTAATTTGGTCACAATATTGTAATAGGTCAGTCCCCGGAGAAGGTTATTATGCTGGTAGACAACAGTGCCAGTGAAAAAAGAGAGAATTGGTAAAATGGTTAAAGCAAAGGATTCAAATACAAATACAGTAACAATTGTGAGGATGATACAAAACCAGGTAGTGTTTAGTTAATGTGCATAGGATCACTATGAATTAGCATAGGTTCCACAGTCCCTGACAACAAAAACCTAACTATTGTATAAAAAAGAGTATGGCTGAAAGTATTAAGTTAAAAAGACTCCATAGCAAAAGGACAAATACTGCATGGTGTCACTTTTGTAAAACAGGACCGACATCCAGGTTGGGGGGAGACTGAGAAAGATGGGATAAATAATGTATACTGCATTTAAACAGATGAGGGAGTAAGTGTTTAAAATGGATATGTGGTTAGGTATTTTTGTCATGACAGGAGTCTAGAACGAAGGCTGCATAGTGGAGTGGACCTGGGGGGAGGGATTGTAAAACAATGAAAGAATTTTTTTTTTTTTTACTTTTCAAAGAGAAGAGTGTACTGGGCAGGGAGTGGTGGGCAGGGAGAAAAGTGCAGCAATGAATGAATGGAAATCCAAAATCTCTGTAAATTTTCATTGAAATTAATAATAAAAAAATTTTTTACAAAAAGACTCCATAGCTAGAAGAACTGTTCTAAGCAATTTTCTGCATTC
The DNA here is from genome assembly GCF_000299155.1 of Elephantulus edwardii. Lineage (NCBI taxonomy): Eukaryota > Metazoa > Chordata > Mammalia > Macroscelidea > Macroscelididae > Elephantulus > Elephantulus edwardii. The sequence goes on along the minus strand of NW_006400110.1, from coordinate 405,320 downwards.
AATGTGATGTACATTGTCAAGAATCCAAGAGATGTATAGAGAAATAGAGAAAATGGCTTTTGCTTTTTTATAATTTTTAACTATTTATTTCACTGGATGTCTGGCGTTAGTCAACTTATAATATTACTTTTAGTGGAACTTGGATAGGACTATCAAGGTGTTATGAGCTTAGAAATGAACAAATCCCTCTTCTCAATTTAGAAAACCAACTTTTCAAAATCTTTGCTGTCCTTATTTCTCCTTCAGATAAAGGAGAAATTATTTAATCTAACAGCAACATTCACAATAATTCAGTGAAAATGAATTTGTGTATTACATAAATTCCCTTTTCACCATGTGCTCACTGTGTATCAAACCTTACACGTGTATGCTCTTGCTGTTCCTCTTTCAAGTCCTTATCCTCTTGAGTCCCTCTATAAAGGGGGAAAGAGTGTCTTTATGAAGCCTTTCCTGGTTTTGCTTGGGTGAACTGAAGTCTGGGTACAACCTCTGTCCATAGGGCAGGTTTGGTTCATGTGTTCTTCCTACCCCTTCTCCATAGAAAAACGTCATTTTCCAAAACTACTGCAGTTTTGATGCACTACTGACTGTATTTTGATTTGGCGTCTGTCATATTGCCTTTTATTGTGTTTATTAGGTAGATATGCCTCCTCCTTGAACTTGTTAAGCCCTTTGTGAATAGAGATTGTGTTTTACATCCATCATTTTTTTCTTTATTACTCTTTGGTACATTGCAAATTAGTAATAAACCCATTACAATAAAGTTTATTTTTACTTATTGCAACCTTATAGGACAAAGTGGAACTGGCCCACTGAGCTTTCAAGAGTGTAAATTTTAATGGAATTAAATACTGCACTTTTTTTTATTACAGAGCAGCTGATAGATTTGAAGGTACTAACAGGAGGGAAGTCTGCCTCCACTCTGGAAGTCAGCTCGCTGGCTGATCATCCTCTCAATGGTGATTTCATCTGGATGATGATCAGATAAGGGAAGTTTCTGGGGTCCATTTTTTTGTGTGTTACTGTTCCTTGCCCTCCCCCGCCCAAAGCAGGTAGCCCTGGAACCTTAGACTAAGGAGAAGGGTGGAGCCCTGCTCCAGGGCATGGATTTAAAAAATCACTGATGAGGGGATGGGTCTGTGGACTGGCCTTGGAAGTCTCTCCACTCTGGAAGTGAGAAAGCTGGCTGGTCATCTCAGTGGTGGTTTCGTCTGGATGGCAGTCAGGTAAGGGAAGTTTCTGGGGTCCTTTTTGTTGTGTGTTACTGTTCTTTGTCCCCTTCAAAAATGGGTGGCCCTTGAACCTTAGACTAAGGGTATTAATTTTAATAGAATGTTCTTTGAAAGACACAAAAATCATTTGTCTATTTGCTATACTGAACAACTTAGAGTTGCTGTGATGCTGAACATTGTCCCATAGTCATGTCAAATACCATAATGGTTATTCATTATGTACAATGGTTGGATGAGCTTCCAGATTGATTCATGTTGGGAAGCAGGAGTGATATCCACTTCCTAAACTAGGTGCCTCTGGAAACTCTACAAACTCTCTTATAAATGTACAGAAAAGATGTTAATCATAAAAAACGTTCAAGTCTTTTGTGCAAAGCTTACTCTGAGTCATATTCGACTGAACAGCCCTTAAACACTGCTAAATGAGACTAGCTATATGATATCTCAATAGTGGTTTCATCTATCAACATAACTAGTTATGTTATATCTTGAAGGAACGTTCTTCCACTTTTCACGTCACTCTTTCTCAATGTGCTAGATGAGGTGCCTGGGTTTGTTATGATGCTGAACCTTGTGCCATGGGGATATCAAATACCAGAATGATTTCCCAATGTGGACTGTGTTTGGTGGAGCTTCCAGTTGCAAAACGGGTTAGGAAGGAGGAATGACATCCACTTCCTAAACCACATGCCTCTGGAAACTCTATGAACTTGGAGAAACAAAGATAGCTATGGAAAAGCATTAGGTCTTTTGTTCATAGAGTCACTATGAGTAGATCTTGACTCAATGGCAATCAACAACAACAAAAGGAGGGAGCTCTGGTGGCCTAGTGGCAAGTAGCTGCACTGCAATCACACAGGTAGACAGTCCTAATTAACCAGCTGCTCCACGGGAGAAGGATGAGCAGACTCCTCCTGTGTGATTCACTGTCTCTGAAAACCCAGTGGAGGGTCAGCTGTGGGTTCCAACTCAACAGTGCACAGCAACAGCAACAAATAAATATACATTGAACTAAATCCAAGTCAGTTTCTATTTGGTAGTCATAGACATTGTTTTATCCTCCTCTTTATTATTATTATTATTATAATTATTATTATTTAGAGAGCTCTGGTGGTGTAGACCATAGGAATCTGTACTGCTAACCCAAAGGTTGAGCTTCTATCGTCATTTGAATCCATCAGTGGTTTAAAAATCACTAGCAATCAGAGACATGCAAATCAAAACAACAGTGAGATACCATCTCACTCCAGCAGCAGTTGCAAAGTTTAACAGTACAGCAAACAATACATGTTGACAAGGATGTGGAGAGATCAGAATTCTCAAGCACAGTTAGTGAGACTGTAAAATGATACAATCATAGTGGAAGGCAGTTTGGCATTCCTCAAAAAATGGATTTTGAAATCCTATACAACTCAGCTATTCCACTACTAGGACTATATCTAAAGGAAACCAGAGCTTAGGCACAAATGAAAATATGCATACTTATGTGCATTGCAACATTATTCATGATAGCAAGGGAAAGGAAACAACCTAAATGCCAGTCAACAAAAAAATGGATAGAGAGATTGTGGTACATTCACACACTGGAATACTTGTTAAGTGTGTCTAGTATGACTCATAGTAACTCTAAGAACAATAGCTCTGAGCTCTGCCCTTCAGTGCCATACTTGTCCCCAACATGTTTGAGCCCGTTGCCAAAGATACTGTATCAATCCATCTCATTGAGGATTTCCCTCTTCTATTGGTGGACACAGAAGAATTTAATGAAATATATAAACAAGAGCCTGTCGTGGTGAACTAATAAGTTCAAGCTCCTCTGAAAGAAGTAGCAAAAATCAAGGCCCCAGGAATTGATGGCATATTGATTGACATATTTAAAAAAACAGATGCTGCCCTCCAGGGCAGCCCTTGGTGAGATGTGCTCACCAAGCTGTGTCAAGAATCTGGAGGACAACCACCTGGCCTACTTACTGGAAGAGATGTATGTTTGTTCCCATTCCAAAGAAAAGTGACCTGACAGAGTGGGTATCGTTGATATCAATATTGATAACAATATCATTGATATCACATGTGAGCAAGATTCTGCTGAAGATGATCTAAAATTGACTAGAACAATACATCAACGGAGAATTGCCTGAAATGCAGGGTGGATTTAGAAGAGGCCATGGCACTAGGGATATTATAGCTAATGTCAGATGGATCTTGGCAGAAAGCAGGGAGTACCAGAGGAATGTCTATCTGTGTTTCATTGACTATACAAAGGCATTTGACTGTGTGGATCACAACAAACTGTGGCTGACTCTGAGAAAAACGAGAATACCCAAATACTTGATTGTGCTTATGCAAAACCTATACTGGGACCAGGAGGCAATCATCAGAACACAGCAAGGAAATGCTTCATGGTTCAAAATTGGGAAGGGTGTGTGTCAAGGATGTGTCCTATCTCCATATCTTTTCATTCTATATGCAGAACAGATTAACTGGGAGGCTGGGCTGTATGAGAGTGTAACATCAGGATTGGAGGTAGACTTATCAACAATCTGCAATATCCAGATGACACAACCCTGCTTGCTGAAACTGAAGAGGACCTGAAGCGCTTGCTGCAGAAGGTTAAGGATTTTAGCCTTCAATATGGATTGAAGCTCAACATCAAGAAAACAAAAATTCTCACCACCGGACAGATTAGCAGCATCATGATAGATGATGAAGAGACTGAGATTGTTGACAGCTTCAGTTGGCTTGGCTCTACAATCAACACTCTTGATACCAGCAGCCAGGAAATTAAAAGACGAATTGCACTGGTAAAGTCTACTATCAGAGACCTCTCCAAGGCACTGAGGAACAATGATATAAGTCTGGAGACTAAGGTGGGCCTGATACAGGTCATTGTCTTTGCCATTACTTGCAATGCTTCAGAAAGCTGGACAATGACTAGGGATGATAGAGGGAGAGTTGATGCCTTTGAGCTTTGGTGCTTGAGAAGAGTATTGAATATATCATGGACTACTTGGAGAAGAAACAAGTTCATTCTGTAGAATGTGAAACCAAGCTGCACCTTGGAAGTAAGGATTCTGAAGCTTCGTCTGACATACTTTGGACATGTTGCAAGGAGGGACCAGTCCTTAGAAAGGTATGTCATGCTTGGGAGGGTGGAGCCACAGCGTAGGAGAGGAAGACCCTCTGTAAGATGGACTGATTCAGTCTCTGGGGTAATGGGTATAGGCATGTCAGAAACAATAAGATTGACAAGGAATAGAGCAGGGTTTAGGGCTGTTGTACATAGGGTCACTATGAATAGCAAGCGACTTGATGGCACACAACAATAACAACAAAAACAACATGCTGGAAGTCCAGCTTTCCAATCATAATGTTCAAAATATGTGAGACAAAGTTTCCTTGCTTCTAAAGAGCACTCTGGCTGCACTTTCACCAAGACACATCTGTTTATTCTTTTAGCAGTCCATGGGATACCCAGCCTTCTTCTCCAACACCATGACTCAAACGCATTGGTTATTCTTCTGTAATTCTTATTCATTGTCCAGCTCTCAAATGCATGACATGTGATTAGAAAGATTATGGCTTGACATCTTTAGAGCTTTAAGTCCTTAGTCTTTAGACCAACATTATTAAATCTTCAGGACTTTAAAGATCCTTGACCGTAGACTTTCCTAATACTATATGCCTCCAGATCTCCTGACTGCTGATACCAAGGGTGTTGATTGCAGATCCAAGAAAGATAATATTGTTGACAATTTAAATCTTTTCTCCATCCATCACCATGTTGCCTATTGGCCAAGTGGCGAGGAATTTTGCTACACAAAATGAGTGAGTCTAGAAGATTTTATCCTGAGTGGATATAACAAATAAAATAACAGTACACAAAAGGATAAATGCTGCATAAGACGGCTATTTGAAAATAAAAGGGTAATGGGGAAAGAGGGTGATGGAGAGAGCAGAAATAGAATTCATATACAATGAACACTGTAAAGGATCAGGACAAGGAAGGGTCAACCTGAGAAGAATTGATGAGATGACAATATGGCTACTGCAATCAGAAAATACGAACAGGATATGTATTGTTGTTGTTGTTGTTATGTGCCGTCGAGTCGTTTCCGACTCATAGCGACCCTATGCACAACAGCCCTAAACCCTGCTCTATCCTGCGCCA
>NW_006400110.1:393891-397525 GCF_000299155.1 Elephantulus edwardii | reverse complement strand
AGTTGGTAGAAATCATCTATTTCTTCTTCTTTGGCTCTGGTTGTTGGTGCATATATCTGAATGATAGTGGTATTTACTGGGCTTCCTTGTAAGCGTATGGATATAATCCTGTCACTCACAATGTTGTACTTCAAGATAGACCTAGAAATTACTTTTTTTACTATAAAGGCAACCCCAGTTTTCCTTGTCTTTTCATCTCCGGAGTAATATATCATATATCATGATATATATTACTCCGGAGGATATGTATAGCTGTTTAAAAAGAGAAAGGGAAGAGAAGAAGCGAGGTGGCAGAATTGAGAAGGGAAGAAAACCATTACAGAAGCAGAGATGGTGGATGGACAGGGAGGTGTGGTAAAAGAATAGGCAAGGAGCAATGGGGACTTGTTGAAATGAGGTAATAAAAAGCATTGCTCAATAGTAAATAATTATATGAAACACAATGTATATATGTCATACAAAACACAGAATAATTGTATAAAATACAATGTACATAAAAATAAAATTGATAGTAAACATCACTGAGAGATCTGTGTAGTATGATATGGGGGAGAATATGGATTATTTGGGCTTCTTATTAATATAAATAGGATCACTGGGAGGGTGGAGGAACAGCACAAGAGAGGAAGACCCTTGATGAGATAGATTGACTCAATGACTGGGGTAATGAGGGTGGATGTGTTGGAGATGATGAGGTTGTCTCAGGATAGATCAGAGATCATAGCAGTTGTGCATAAAGTCACTATGAGTCACAAGTGACTCAAAAGTACTTAATAACAACAAGAGTCAGAAGTAACTCAGACCTACAACCAGAAGAGAATAAAATAGATGAATAGGACCTCTAGGAATCAAATCCCTATGCCCATCAAAAAAACTTCTTCAATAGGGTAAAAAGGAAAGCCACAGACTGGGAAAACATATTTGGTAATGACATATATGATAAGAGACTTATATCTGGAGTTTATAGAATACTCCAGCACCTCAACAAGATAAAGGTAAACAGCTCAATTGCAAAATGGGCATATGACACTTCACCAAAGATGACATTCAGATGATGAGCAAACTCATGAAGAAATGTTCAAAACCCCTAGCTTTAAGAGAGATGCAAATCAAAACAACTATGAGATATCATTTTATTCCAGTAACAACAGCAAAACAACAGCAAACAACAAATGCTGGCAAGATTGTGGAGAAATTGGAGCCCTTATTCACTATTGGTGGAAGTGTAAAATGGTGCAACCACTCTGGAAGGAAGTATGGCATTTTCTCAAAAAGTTGGAAATAGAAATACCATTTGACAGAGCAATTGTACTACTGGAAATATACTGTAAAGAAATCAGAACTTCCACTCTAACAGATATATGCACGGTTGTGTTTGTTGCTGCGTTACTCACAAAAGCAAAGAGACGCAAGCCACCCAAGTGCCCATCAACAAGTGAATGGATAAAGAAGCTGTATATTCACACAATGGAATGCTATGCGGCACTGAAAAACAAGGAATTCATAAAATATTTTACAAAATGGGTGACCCTGGAGGATATTATGCTGAGTGAAATATCTCAGTCACAAAAGTACAAATACTGCATAATGCCACTCTATAAAACAGGACTGACATTGAGGGTTGGGCGAAGACTAAGAAAAGAGGGGATAAATAATGAACAGTGCATTGGAACAGATGAGGAAAAGAATTGTTTAAAAGGAATATATAATTAGGTATGACAACAACCCAGAATAAGAGTGCATAGGAAAGTGGACTAGAGTAGGGGGGAGAAAGGAAATTGTGCAACAGTAAAGGAATTTTTAAAAGAGAAACGCAAACTGGGTTGGAGGGTTAGGGAGGAAAATCACAACAATGAGTAAATGGAAATCCAAGTGTGGAGTCGTTCACATCTTTCATGTACTTCAGTTCTTTTTTTTCTTTTTTTTGTGCTTCAGTTATTTTTATGGAAAGCAAAAGATTATTTTTTAAAGAATAACTTATCACCATTACTTTCCCATATAAGTTCTTTGCACTGCACTGTCATTCTGTGAGAAATGATTTCAGGTAAATATTTGTTTTGCAATGTGCCAGGCAAATTTTGCAGAAAATCTACAGTGTAGACCTCTGTGTATTGAGGCTCAAGCTAATTGCTTCCATTTTATTACACAAAGCCATTTTTTGTTCACTTATGGAAAATACCTTCATTGTGATACATTTGTTGTTTTTTTTTCTGTGGAACTGTAAATTTCTCCTATTTTTTTTCACACACCTTCCAAGGTCCTCTCTCCCATGGTGTACTAAGGTAATGGATAGAAAAGGCATTGTCAAAGTTCTTAACATCAGAACCCTGTAGGTGTGGAGCAGTTCTCAAAGAAAATATTCATGAAGGATGCTACAATAATGTTTAGCATATATTTTATAAAAAATGTGATCATTAGGGGATGGTGTTTTTATAAATTTTATGTTTCCTCATAACTCCTGAAACAGGGTCTTGCACAAACCCTTTTAACAAATATAAAAATCTGGGAAACTATTTTAAAGTTGCTAAAAACAATATTTAAAATTAAGTTAAATTTGTACTGTAATGTTATAGAAAGACTGCAGTCAACATGAGGGCAGCTGTACCTGCCTTCCACTTAAGCCGTAAGGAGAGTGGTCCCTATTCAGAATATCCACAGTATAAAACTAATTTCTTTGAGGTCAAACATGCCTCATACCTACTTCTACTAATTCAAATACCAAGCATCCCTTTTAAGACTTTTATTGCTCTACTTCTGGGTCTGCTAATCAATTCACTGCAATAGACATACAGAACTATAGCAGTGATTACAGAGTTTGTGAAGAAAGTTAACAGGTTACAGTTAAAGATGGAAATCAGATGCAATTCTTCAGTGAAGATTTCATTTTTCACCTGTGCTTGTAGGATCTTTAGCCTCCAGCCTCTCTCTGTAGGTCAATGTTGCTTGCACTGCCTCTGGCTCCAGCCTTTCTCTGTATGTCAGTGTTCTAAAGCTCTCTTGGTCTTGTTAGTTATGACTCCTTCCCTTTCCAGCCCTTCAGCAAACTTGGGTCAAGGCTCCTGGCTCTGGCTCCCTGGGCCATCAGTCCCTGGTCTGCTCTGTCCACTACAAGCTGATCTCTAGTTTTCCTCTCTGCTGCTGCTGCTGCCTTCCAGGTTCTAGTGTACACAGCAGAGGGGTCTCTGGAGCTGAAGGAACCTGGAGCTGCATTCTCTGTGTCCTTTTTGCTGGTGGTGAGATTGCCTTTTTCTCTTTCTAAACCTCACTCAGCATTTCTTAAGCTGAAGAAACTGAAGAACAAATTCAAACCTCGAGTTGCTATAATCAAGGATGTTTTAGGCAGACTATTAAATGATCCAGGAAGCATTAAAAGAAGATAGAAAGAGTATACAGAGTCACTGTATCGAAAGGAATTGGCAGACACAGAAGAACTTAATGAAACAATATATGAGCAAGAGCCTATGGTGATGAAGGAAGAAGTTCCAGCTATTTTGAAGGAAATAGCAAAAAATAAGGCCCCAGGAATAGATGGTATACCAATTAACGTATTTCAGATAACAGATGTTGCCCTGGATGTGCTCACCAAGTTGTGCCAAGAAATCGGAGAACAACCACTTGGCCAACTGACTGGAAG
>NW_006400110.1:391116-392624 GCF_000299155.1 Elephantulus edwardii | reverse complement strand
CAGTGACTGGGGTAATTGGGACGGGAGTATCAGAGGCAGTGCGATTGGCACAGGACAGAGCAGAGTTAGGGCTATTATACATAGGGTCGCTGTGAGTTGCAAGCGAATCGACAGCACATAACAACAAGCAACAACAGCCATCAAAGTGAAACTGATTCATAGATGAATCCACAGCTGAATTTCTAAGGCAGCAATCATATAAGAACATGTTGCTCATCTTTTTCTTGAGGAGCAGCTTGTGGATTCCAACTACATTCCTTTGACTTGGCAGCACAATTTCTTGCCTAAGAACCACAAAAGTGTGTGTATATTGTTCTTGTTATCAGCTATGGCTCATAGTGACCCTATGAACAATGGCTCTGAACCTTGCTGTATCTTAAGCCAACCATCTCCCAGAACACTTAATTGTGATCATGCAAAAACTATACCTAGAATAAGAATCAGTTGTCAGAACAGAGCAAGGACACACTGTAGTATTAAAAATAAAAAAGGGGTGCCCCTTTCCATAACTTTTCAATCCATATAAGGAAAAGATCATAAGGAAAGTTGGACCTTGTGGCGTCAAGATTGGAGGAAGGCTCATTAACAATTTGCATTATGCAGATACACAACCTTGATTGCTTAAACTGAGGATGACCCGAAACATTTGCTGCAGAAGATCAAGGACTACAATGTTCAATATGGATTGCTGCTCAACATCAAGAAAACAAACATCCTTACCACTGATTCAGTTTGCAGCACCATGATAGATGGAGTAGAGATCAAGACTGTTAACAATTTCATTTTGCTTGGATCCACAATCAATACTCTTGGTCCAGCAGCGAGGAAATAAAAAGACAAATTGCATTTGTCAGTTTGCTGTCAGAGGCCTCTGCACAGTGCTGAAGAGTAACAATATCAGTCTAGGTTCTAAGGTGCCCCTGATCCCGGCCATGGTCTTCACAGTTACTTGTTATGTGTCAGAGAGCTGAGCAATGGCTTAGGATGACAGAAGAAGAATTGAGGTTTTTAAGCTGTGGTGCTCGAGAAGAGTATTGAACATACCCTGGACTACCAAGAGAGCAAACAAGTCTGTCCTGGAGAGGATGAAATCAAGTTACTTCATGGAGGCATGGATTTTGAAGCTCCATCTCACATACTTTGGGCATGTTGCCAGGAGGGACCAGTCCTTGGAGGAGGATATCATGCTTGGAAGGGTGGAAAGTCAGCTCAGTAGAGGAAGATCTGACATGAAATGGATTGACACATTATCTATGGTAATAGAAGTAGGTGTGTCAGAGACAATGAGATTAACTCAGGATAGGGCGGGGTTCAGGGCTTTGTTCATAGGGTCACTATGAATTGCAGGCAACTCAACAGCAAATTGTTGTTGTTGTTATGTGCCATCGAGTCATTTGCGACTCATAGGGACAACAGCCCTAAACCGTGCTCTATCCTGTGCCAATCTCATTGCCTTTGACACACCCATCCCGAGTGCCCCAGTCACTGAATCAATCCACCTCATAGAG
>NW_006400110.1:382075-390896 GCF_000299155.1 Elephantulus edwardii | reverse complement strand
CTGCACTGTCCCTCTACTCTACCCAGCATGATGTCCCTCTATAAAGACCTGTCTCTCCTTACAACATGTCCAAAGTATGTCAGACGAAGCCCCAGAATCCTTGCCTCCAAGGAGCAGCCTGGTTTAATCCTCAGCAAATAACAACAAACAAATATATATTTCTTATCTGGACCTCTGGTGGCCTAGTTGTAAGAGGCTGCGCTGCAATCCTGAAGGCATACAGTTCATATAGCTCTGTGGGAGAAGGATGGGCAATCTCCTCCTGTGCAATTAACTGCCTCTAAAAACTCACTGGAGGGTGAGCTTTTGGTCAGTTCCATTTTGCTAGTACACAACAACAACAACATATATACATACATATGAGTGTGTGTGTATACCTATGTTGTTGTTGTTGTTGTTAAGTGTTGTCGAGTCTTAAGTGACTCATAGTGACCCTATGAATGAAAAAGTCCTGGACACTTGTATAACTTTCGTCTTTTCTCCAGGTTTGTATACCTATACAAAAAACAAATATATATAAAATAAGGCAGTGAGTGTAGTAAGAAAAAAAAATTACAGAACATGACCTACAAAGAGAAATTTAAAAGTTAAAATATATTTTAGTTTAAAATGAGATTGATAGGACATGAAAAATTATAACTAATTGCTAGAGTATTGTGATAGGCAAACTATTTCCTCTTTTTCCAATATTTATATTCTAGTATCTTGAATTCCAGTGTTTCATCTGTTAGTTGGTAACTGTTAATTGGTACCCCATTAATCCCTGGGATCTTATTTTGTCAATGCCTTCAATGCAGCTTGAACAACTTCTCTCATCACAACTGGCTCTTGATCACATGCTATTTTCTATTGAGAAGAATGGGAATTTGAAAACCCTTAATTATGCTTATATGAAACCTGTACCCAGACCAAGAAGCTGTTGTCAGAGCAAGGTATGGAATCAGAAAAGGTGTGCATCATAGCTGTATTCTTTCTCCATAACTATTCAATCTACATGCTGAGCAAATGATTTGAGAAGTTGGACTTTATGAAGAAGAGTGTGGCATCATGTCCAACTTGCATTATGTCAACCTTGCTTGCTGCAAGAACTTGAGGCAGTTGAAGCAGAAGCTCAAGGACTGTCACCTCCAGTATGGATTACATCTCAACACCAGAAAACAAAAGTCCTCACCCCTGGGCCAATCAATGGGCAACATCATGACAGATAGAAGATTGAAATTGTCTGTGGTTTAATCTTGCTTGGATGGATTCACAATCAACATACTTGATACCATTTGTCAGGAGATCTGGAGGCATATATTATTGTTAATTTCCATTGAGTCAAGTACAACTCATAGGGACTCTATGAACTACAGATGTGAATCCCATCCTATCCTGTGTCCTCTCACCATCTATGATACACTTGAGACCATTGCTGCAGTCACTGTGTCAGTCCATCTTGATAGAGGCTTTCCTCTCTTTCTTTGGCCCTCCACCCTTTCAAGCATAATATCCTTTTCCAAGGAATAGTCTCTCCTAGCAACATGACCAAAGCACGCAAGATGAAGCCTTTTCATCCTTACCTCCAAGGAGCATTTCAGCTCACCCTTTCCCAAATGTATCTGTTTGTTCTTTTGGAAGTGTATGGACTATGCAGTACTCTTCTCCAACACTGCAATTCAAAGCTACCAATTCTTCTTTTAATGTCATCCTTATTCTGTCATCCAGTTTTCAGATGCATGACAAGTAATTGAAAAGATCATGACCTGAATCAGGTGCACCTTGGTCTTCAAATTGACATTCCTTACAAAATACTTAAGTATTTTGGAGAGATCCCTGACAGCAGACTTGCCAACCAATATATCTCCATATCTCCTGATTACTGATATCAGCAGTGCTGATTGTGCATCCAAGGAAGACAAAATCATTAACAGTTTGAATCCTTTCTCCATCTATCATGATGTTTCCCACTGACCTATTGGTAAGGACCGTTGTCTTCTAGATGTCAAGTTGCAATCCATATTGAAGGTGGAAGTCTTTGATCTTCTACAACATGCACTTTAGGTTCCCTTACCTTTCAGTAAGCAAGGTTGTGTCCTCAGCATAGCACAGATTACTGATATGTCTTCCACTGATTCCAATTCTATATTCTTCTTTATAGAGTCCGGCTTCATAAGTTATTTGCTCAGCATACACATTGGATAGATAGAAAGAAAGGGTACACTCCTCATGCATAACCTTCCCAATTTAAAATCATACAGTGTTTCCATGCTCCATTTGGAAAACAGCTTCTTAATCTAGGTATAGATTTCACATAAGCACAATTAAGTGCTCTGAGATTCCCATTTTTCTTAGTATTAGCCGTAACTTTTTGTGATTCCTGCAATCAAATGCCTTTGCATAGTCAATACAACACAGACATACTTTTAGGGTTCTCTGCTTTCAGTCAGGATCTGTCTGACATCAGCAATAATAGCCCTACAGCCATGGCCTCTTCTGAATTGAGCTTGAATGTTTGGTAGTTCCCTGTTGACGTATTGTTTAAATCATCTTTAGATGATGATCAGTTAGTATTTTGCTTGCGTGTAATATTTATGATATTGTTTGATAATTTACACATTTTGTTGAATTACCTTTCTTGGGAATGGGAATAAATATGGATCTCTTCCATTCAGTCAGCCAGTCATCTGTCCTCCAAATTTTATGGCATAAACTGATGGGCATGTCCAACGTTGCATTTGCTTGCTGAAAAAGGTCAATCAGTATCCCATCTATTCTTGAGGCCTTATTTTTAGCCAACATCTTCTGTGTGGCTTGAATTTCTTCCTTTGTTACCATTACCACTTTTTTATATTTTGCTTCCTGAAATTTTTCCAGGGTAATCAGTTCTTTTTTGGTACAGTGATTCTGTTTATTCCTTCTGCCCTTTTTTTGGTGTTGTTTTACACACATATTATCCCTTCTTTTCAGATCACCTTTATATCTTTCACATTTCCTTTAACCTTCCCTCCACCTGACAAATTGTATAACCCAGTGAAGTCTCCCCTGCCCATCTTTACCTCTCTGCTCCCACCCTTTCATACCTTGGATCACCTCATACATTTGATTAGTTATCCTTCTATTTTTACAGTAATGGTCTTGTGCAGTATTTGTCCTTATGATACTGAGTTAGTTCACTCAGGATAATACTCTCCAGTCTCTCCTAAGTTATGCAGTATTTTTCAAAATCATTGCACCAGCGTGCTGCGTAATATGCCATCATGTGAATGTACCACAGTTTCTCAATCCATCCAGAAGTGATTGGATTTTGGGGTGGTTTCCATGTTCTTGAGATGGTGAATAATGCTACTATGAACATTGGTATACCCTTTCCATCTTTTAATGTTTCCTTGATCATTCAAGATTTTGCCCCTGGCTTTCAGTATTGCAAAGCTTGAGTTTGGTTTTAAGTTCTTTCAGCTTGAGAAATCCTGAGTGAATTTTTCTCTCTTTATTCTCTGACTCCAGCTCTCTGCATGTTTCATTACAACATTTTTCTTTCGGCAAGTCTGCAGTCAGGGACCTCCCCGCAGAAGTCTTGAAGAGCAATAAAGTTAGTCTAAAGACTAAAATACACCTGAATCAAGCTGTAGTCTTTCTTTACAATCGCCTGCTATGCATCTAAGAGCTGGGTAATGAATAAGGATAACAGGAGATAAATTTATGCCTTAGATTATGCTGAATATCTGATGGACTGTTAAAAAAACAAAGAGATTTGTCTTGAAGAAGTTAAACCAGATTGCTCCTTGGAGTCAAGGATGGAGAAATTTTATCTCACATACTTTGGGCAGGTAGCTAGGAGAGGCTATTCTTTGGAAACAGACAGCATGCTTAGAAATGTAGAGGGTTTGTAAAAGAAAGGAAGACCCTCAATGAGATGGATTGATTCAGTGACTGCAACAATTGGCTTATGTGTGTCAGAGATGATGATGAAGATGGCACAGAATTGGCCAGGGATTAGATCAGTTTTTCATAGGGTTGTTATGAGTCATATTCAACTCAGACATTTAACAGTTACAACAATGATCTCTTGCATGCTTGAATATGTTGCATGGCAAGGAGGAAGTCAGACTGCAGATAGAATTAATTTTTTAGCTGACTAGGGACCTCTGGCGGCCTAGTGAGTAGAGAATTTTGCTGCTAACCCAAAAGCTGATGAGCGAAAGATAAGCTCTTCTTTCATGATCTACAGCCTCTGAAAATTCACTGGAGACTCAATGGTGAGTAAATTCAGACACAATGACTTTGAACTTGAGCTTTGTAGTTAGCATCTTTTTTACACCATGATAAAAATCATTCAGCTGATATCTCAAAGGTCAGCAATTCCAACCTACCAGTCTATCTCCAGGAAAAAGATGTGGTAATTAACTTTAATGAAAATTTATGATCTTTGAAGCTCTACGGGCAGATTTATTTTCTCTGGCAGGTCTCTATCTGTAGGAATTTGACTTATTGACTGTGTGTAGCAATTGGCTGACTTCAACATAAAAATAAAAGTGTCCTGAATTATCAGTGACACGTGAAATCATAAACTAGCAGCAAGTTACCTTTAAGTAGATCGTGACTTAAGTATGTCTGTGATTTATAGAGGTTTTCAGTGGCTGCTTAAATAAGTAGATTTCCATACCTTTCTTCTGAGATGCTTTGGGGGGAATCTAAAGTTTCAACCTTTCAGTCAATACCCAAGCATCTTCACCACATGCACTGCTCAGAGATGTCATGTGATCATTAGTGTTTTATTAAAAGTAGAAGAGAGAGATGGAAGGAGAACTTACTTATAGTGACATAATTTCAAACAGACTCAGTTGACTTTGGCAATGTAAGCAACCTTTAGAATTTAGAAAAAAACAAATCAAAACCACATTTTCCCTGAGACCCTTCAAAAAAGGAGCACAGGTGAGTTGATTTTATTCCAGGGAGATCATTGTGGACCACTTTCAGAACTACAAATAACAAATTTGGGGAGTTTTGAGCTATTATCTGTTGCTTTTCAAGTAGACTCTGACTCACGACAACCTTGTACTTTGGAGCAGATCCATATCCCATGGGGTTTTCCATAGCCAATACTTTGAAAGTAGAATGCTAAACTTTTCTTTCTCTTTTTTCCTTTTTTTTAAAATTTAAATTTATCATTAATTTCAGTCAGTAAAAATTTACAGAGACTTTGGGTTTCCATTCATTCACTGTTGCACTTTTCTCCCCTCCCAACCCTCCCCCCTAGTACACTACCCTCTTAAAAAAGTAAAAGACAAGTAATTTCATTGTTTTACAAACCCTCCCCCAGGTCCACTCCACCATGTAGCCTTCGCTCTAGACACCTGTCATGACAAAAAATAACTAATCACATATCCCTTTTAAACAGTTTTCTCCCTCATCTGTTTCAATGCAGTATACATTATTGAACCCATCTTTCTCAGTCTCCCCCCAATGTCAAGGTCAGTCCTTTTTTACAACAGTGGCACCATGCAGTATTTGTCCTTTTGTGACTGAGATACTTCACTCAGCATAATGTCCTCCAGGGTCATCCATTTTGAATAATATTGCATTAGTTCCTTGTTTTTTTTTTAATGCAGCATAGTATTCCATTGTGTGAATATACCAGAACTTCTCTATCCACTCGTTTGTTCATGGGCGCTTAGGTTGTTTCCAACTCCTTGCTATTGTGAACAAAGCCATGATAAACATGGGTGTGCATATATCTGCTTGGATGTCAGTTATGGTCTCTTTGGGGTATATTCCCAGCAGTGGAATTGCTGGGTCAAATGGTATCCCTATTTGTAACTTTTTGAGAATGCGCCATACTCCCTTCCAGCGGTTGCACTATAAACATTTCTTTCTAGGCGCCTCCAATGAAGGTGAACCTTTGATCTTTTGGTTAGCAGCCAACAATTTGTACTGTCCAAGCTTCTGTTAAGCTGTTTTTGTTGTCCGGTGCTGCTGAGTCAGTTCTGCCTCACAGCAACCCTTACGCGTACCTGCATGGTGCACTGTCTGGTTCTGTCTCATAACTTGCCCTATGTGTAATAGAATGGCGAACTGCCTGGTTTTGCATGGTCCTCACAACCTGCCCTATGTGTAACAGAATGGCACACTCTCTGGTTCTGCACCGTCCTCACAACCAGCCGTGCTGGAGCACGGTACCACAGACACTTCATCGATCCTTCATTTGAATCTTTCTCTTCTTCGCTAATCCTCTACTTTGCCAAGCCTGATGTCCTTCTAAGTATTAAGTCTGGCAATTTATTACAGCAGCCCTAGGAATCCCATACAAATTCTAATGTTACAAAAGGAAGATATCCTTTAAATTATAGATAGAGAAAGAGAGATAGATATTGCAGGTAAAATAGTAAAGATATATTTATTAGAAAGTTACATTCTCAAAGGGATGGACCTCCCTCCTTGAAAGGAAATACAGAGAGGCCCTTTACATGCTATCTTATTTAATTAATTCTGATGCAGGCCATGGTTTTTGCAGTGACTTGTGATGCATTGGAGAGCAGGACAATTATTAAAAATGACAGAAGAATTGATGCCTTGAGATGTGGTGCTGGAGAAGAGTATAAATCATACCATTAACAGTTAAGATAACAAATAGATCTGTCCTGGAGAAGGTGAAACCAGGCTGCTCCTTGGAGGCAATGATTTTGAAACTCTGTTTCACATACTTTGGGCATGCTGCCAGGAGGTACCATTCTAAGAGAAGGACGCCATACTTGGAAGGGTAAAGGTCATCTCAAGAGAGGAAGACCCTGTATAGGATGAATTGATACATTAACTGGAGTAATAGGACAGGTGTGTCAGAGACATTGAAGTTAGCTCTGGATAGGGCAGAATTCAGAGCTGTTGTTCATAGGGTTGCTATGAGTCACAGGCAACTCAACAGCACACAAAAACAACAAGATATCATTTAATTGTATTATAATTAGGAGCAAATTGACTCTTTGAAATAGATCTATTTTAAGTAAATGTTTATAGTGGGGAGAAACCCAGTAATAATTTATCATAATGAATTAATAGATGATCCAGAATGCAGATTGTATAAGTTACTGTTGGAGAGAAACACCCTTGATGCAAAGAGCATTTGCACATCTGTGCACTGTTTGTTATATACTTGGAGGACAAGTAAGCCTTTAAATTTAAAGGCTTTTATTATTTTTATTTTTATTATTTGTTATTTCCTTCTCTTGCAAAAATAAAACTCATGAAAAAGATGTGTATACTCATTAGACTATATTGAACTTAACATAGCTGGGTTTTAAATTTCCATTTCTCTAGCAGTATCAGTAATTTTACCTGTATAACCAGCTCCCTCCAGGGAGGGCTGCCTTTCTGTGTAATTTGATTTCCATAGTTACATAGGATGAAACCCTGGCCCCTTGAAAACAAGGTATTGATCTGGTAAGAATCTACCTTATTCTTATTCATGAAAGATATTTTCAGCTACAAACATTTAAGGTTCTGGGGGAAAAAATCACCCTCTTCTAAAGGAATACTAATTAGGACTTAGCCTGATAGTTGCTGCCCTAATTTTTATTCTAACTTTTTATAGATTGTTATGTATTTAATTTGGACAATATCTGACAAAACAATATTGACTATAAAGAAGAAGGAAGTCTTCAGTTCTGACAAGAGGCCTTGACTTCTCATAAGCCACACAGTTATGCATGTATTATTATCTTTTGGTTTGTTGACCCTTTTCAGCAAAATATCTCTGGTACTAATTTATAAACCAAAACAGAGGAGTGAGGAAGAGCTCACTCTGGGAGGTTTCACATGACTTCAGCATTTCTGAGTCCAGAGAGTTTAGGTTTGGGCTGTAGAATTCTCAATTTCTTGCAGACATATCTGAAATACTGAATTTTATTCCTTTCCTTTATCCTATTATCTAAACATTGCAGAAGAAATTTCCAATTTTTTTTGCACATTATGCATAAACAGTATTACCGTTTCAAGCAATATGGAGTTCAGTGATAGTAATTGTTGTTTGGTTCTGTCCAGTTGACTGCTACAAATTTCTCCAAATCAAGTGACTCATGCTGTGCCATGCCAATCTACAAAAATCCACTGCCATCAAGTTAATTCTGACCCATAAGACACCTTGTAGAGCAGAGTAGAACTGCCTCATATTCCAAGGCTCCAATTTTTACAGAAGCGGATTGCCACATCTTTCTCATATGAGTTTAAAGCACTAATTTTTTAGTTAGCAGCCTAGTAGTTTAACTACCAGAACTTCCTGTCAATATAAGTGAACAAAGTCAATGCCTCTCTGGTGGTTCTCTGAAAGAGATGGATGATTAATCTCCTCCTGCCCCACTTATATATAGCCTCAAAAACCCATTGGAGGGTCAGCTAGGAGTTGGTTCTGTCTTGACGACAGTAATTTTTTTTTTAATTCCCTCAATTAGGAAATACCTCCTATCAGGTGGGGAAAACCTGCAAGTAATTTCAGAAAGAAGCAGTGAAGGTTGGGCTATGATAGGTTAAGAAGAAAGAAACGATATTCATACATAGTACACAAAACAGCAACTTCAAACATGGGAACTGATATATGAAAGATTTGATGCTATAAAAGTGTAGAGGAAGGACAGGAGAACATTATGCTACGCGAATAACTCAGTACCATAAGATACTGTATAAGAGCATTATTGTAGAAATAGAAAGATATATAGTAAAATGTGTATGAGGATTCAAGGGTGAGAGAGTGAGAGCAAAGAGGTAAGGCTGGGCAGGGGGTAATCATAGTGTCACACAATTTTATGTATAGGGGTAGAGGTGGATAAAAGAAGTGGGAAAGGTCTGGTGT
>NW_006400110.1:344166-381075 GCF_000299155.1 Elephantulus edwardii | reverse complement strand
GCCTGGTCTGTTTTGGTGTCTCCGTTTTCTGCAGGGTTATTTCCATCCTTGCCAGCATCAGCCTTCCCCTTTTCCCCTTTGGGTACTTTCTCTCCCTTCTTTGCAGGGGCCTTTTTAGGCTTAGGCTCTGGCTTTGGAGGAGCAGGTTTAGCAGATAACCTTGCAGATCTCCTCTGTGGCTCATCCTTCACCTTGGGTTTATCTCCCTTAACATCGTCTTCAGCCTTTCTCTTGGGCATGGTGGCGACCACGGCAGGACGCAGGCGCTAGACTTGAAGATGCAGCAACGCGCGGGCTTGGACGGATCCGGGGGTCGTTCTCGCCTCTTCTTCTCACTGCTCCCAAGTCTTCTTAGGGAGCTCTGATGGGCTAGTGGCAAGAAGCTGTGCTGCAGTCCTGAAGGCGCATAGTTCAGATCCACCAGATACTCCACTGGAGAAGGAGGAGCAATCTCCTCCTGTGTCAGTCTGAGCTGATTCAATGTTGCACAACAAAGAAAAAAAATTAAAAAAGACTTGTCCTTGATAGGCAGATTATTTTGGGATTAGGTATGTCTAGAACGGAACTTTTTACTTCTCTTCATTTTAACTATATACACATCCAGGTCTACTGGTGGCATAGTCTATAGGGAGCTGTGCTGCTAACTTAAAGGCTGTGTGACTCTCTAGTAGTTCTAGTTGTGCAAAGAAAGGGAAAGATGATTTCTTTTTGTGCAATTACTCAGCCTGAGAAACACAATGGATGATCAGCTGTGAGTCAGTTCCAACTCGACAATGACTAAGCAAGCTGTCGTTGTTATGTGCCATTGTGTCATCTGCGACTCATATTGACTCTATGTACAACAGCTCTAAACTCTGCTCTATTCTGTGTCAATCTTATTGTCTCTGACACACCTACCCTCATTATTCCAGTCACTGAATCAATCCATCTCATTGAGGGTCTTCCTCTCCTGTGCCGTCACTCCACTCTCCCAAGCAAGATGTCCCTCTCCAAGGACTGGTCCTGACTTGCAACATGTCCAAAGTAGGTCAGACGAAACTTCAGGATCTTTGCCTCCAAGGAGCAGCCTGGTCTCACCCTCTCTAGGGTGAATTTATTTGTTCTCCTAGCAGTTCTTCTCCAACACCACAGCTCAAAGGCATCAATTCTCCTTCTATCATCCCTAGTCATTGTCCTGCTTTCTGATGTATAGCAAGTAATTGCAAAGACTATGGCCTGGATCAGGAGCACCTTAGTCTCCAGACTGATATTGTTGCTCTTCAGTATTTTGGAGAGGTCTCTGATAGCAGATATTCCCAATGCAATTTGTCTTTTAATTTCCTGGCTGCTGGTAGCAAGAGTGTTGATTGTAAATCCAAGCAAACTAAAGCTGTTAACACTCTCAATCTCTTCACCGTCTATTGTTGTTAGGTGCTATTGAATCAAGCAACTCATAGCAACCCTATGAACAACAGCACTGAATTTTGTCTTATAAGTGCCATCCTTATAATCTCTAATATACTTGAGCCCACTGTTGCAGTAAGACCACTAATATAAAAAGCCAAACATAAAGATTTGAAAATGAAAATCGTCATCCCTGAGCCAACAGTCAACATCATGATAGATAGAGAAAAGATTGAAACTGTCAATGACTTCATCTCCCTTGGATTTACAATGAACATCCATGGTACCATCAGTCAAACAAAACAAAACAAAACATCCTCCAAAATACATGAAACATATTTGGTGCTTGCTTCAGCAGCACATATACTAAATTGGAACAATACAGAGATTAGCATGGCCTCTGTACAAGGATGACATGCATATTGATGAAGTGTCCAATATTTTTATCTCAGTCACAAAAGGACAAATATTGCCTAGTACCACTGTTATAAAACAGGACTGACATGGGGGTTGGGAAGAAATTGAGAAAAGGGGTTAAATAATGAATACTGCATTGGAACAAATGAAGGAAAGAACTGTTTAAAAGGAATATATGATTAAGCATTATCTGTATGACAACAGTCCAAAATAAGAGGTGTAAAGTGGACTGGGGAAAGGGTGGGTGGGTAGAGGAAATTAGGAAAGAATGAATGTTTTTTGAATGGAATCCCAAAATCTCTGTAGATGTTCATTGAAATGAAAAATAAACAACCTAAATTAAAAAAAAAAAAGAGACCTGAGGGAGTAGGGAGGAAAATGTGCAACAATGAATGAATGAAAATCTAACTTTTCTGTAAAGTTTCATTAAAATCACAATGCTGTTGTTGTTATGTGCCATCGAGTTGCTTGTGACTCATAGCGACAGTATGTACAACAGCCCTAAACGCTGCTCTGTCCTGTGCCAATTGCACTGTCTCTGACACACCCATCCCGATTACTCCAGTCACTGAATCAATCCACCTCATAGAGGCCCTTTCTCTCCTGCGCTGTCCCTCCACCCTCCCAAGCATGATGTCCCTTTCCAAGGACCAGTCCCTCCTTACAACATGCCCAAAGTATGTTAGACGAAACCTCAGAATCCTTGCCTCCAAGGAGCAGCCTGTTTAGCAGTCCATGGTACCCTCAATACTCTTCTCCAGCACCACAGCTCAAAGGCATCAATTCTTCTATCCTCCCTAATCATTGTCAAACTCTCTGATGCATAACAAGTGATAGCAAAGACCATGGCCTTTATCAGACTCACCTTAGTCTCCAGAGAGACACCATTGCTCTTCAGAACTTTGGCAAGGTCCCTATTCCCATGGCAATATGTCTTTTAATTTCCTGGCTACTGGTGCCAAGAGTTTTGATTGTGGAGCCAAGCAAACTAAACCTGTGAACAATTTCAATCTCTTCACCATCCATCCTGATGCTGCCAATTGGTCCAGTGGTGAGAATCTTTGTCTTCCTGACATTGAGCCTCAATCTATACTGAGGGCTGCTGTCCTTGACCCTCTGCAGCAAGTGCTTCAGGTGCTCCTCAGTTTCAGCAAGCAGGGTTGTGTCATCTACATAACGCAGATTTTTGATAGATCTTCCACCAATCCTGATGCCACATTTCTCCCCATAGAGCCAGCCTCCTGGATAATCTTTTCTGCATACAGGTTGAAAAGGTATGGAGACAGGACACATCCCTGGTGTACACCCTTCCCAATTTTGAACCATGCAGTGTTTCCTTGCTCTGTTCTGACGACTGCCTCTTGGTCCAAGTATAGGTTTCACATTAGCACAATCAAATGTTCTGGGATTCCCATTCTTCTCAGAGTCAGCCACAGTTTGTTATCATCCACACAGTCAAATGCCTTTGCATAGTCAATGAAACAAAGACATTCTTTTGGTATTCCCTGCTTTCAGCTAAGATCCATCTAACATTAGCTACAATATCCCTAGTACCACAACCCCTTCTAAACCCAGCCTGGACTTCTGGTAGTTCTCTGCTGCTGTGCTGTTCCAGTTGTTTTTGGATAATCTTTAGTAGGATCTTGCTTGCATGTGAAATCAATGATATTGTTTTATAGTTTTCACACTCTGGTGGGTCACCCTTCTTTAAACAAATAAATAAATAAAACCCCCAAAAGACATGTTTGTTGCATTGGGGAAATCTGCTGTCAAGGACCTCTCCAAGATGCTGAGAAGGAGTGATGTCAATTTGAAACTAAACTGTGCTTTATTTAAGTCAGGATCTTTTCAATTACTTGCTATGCATATGGATAACAGATAGTGAATAAAGATGACAGAAGAATTGATGCTTTTGAGTTGTGGTATTGGAGAAGAGTACTGAATATCCTATGAACTGCCAAGGGGACAAACAAATATGTCTTGGAGAAAGCACAATCATGATGCTCCTTAGAGGCAAGGATGATGAAATTTTATCCCACATACTTTAGGCATGTTGTTAGGAGGAGTCAGTCATTGGAAAAAGAGATCATGCTGGGAAAGATGGGGGGTCTGAGAAGGAGAATATTGACATAATGACTGTAGCAATGGAATGGAGCATATCCGAAATAGTGAGGAGGGTGTATGATAGAGAAAGTTTCAGATTTGTTTATAGGGTCACTATGAGTCAGTCGACTGGATGGCACCTAACAACAGTACAAAGCTAAAGTAATATTTACATATGGTGTCAAACTTGGGAGGTTAAAGGGAAAAGAAGAAAAGGGGTTGTTGTTGTTAGTAGGTGCTAATGAGTAGAGTACAACTCATAGCAATACCACGAACAGCAGATTTGAACTTGGTCCTACTCTGTGCCGTCCTTGCAAACTCTAACACACTCAAATCCATTGCTGCACTGTGCCAATCTACCTGATTGAGAGTCTACCTTTACTTTGTCATCCCTCCACGATTCCAAGCATGATGTCATCTTCCAAAGAATAGCCTCTCTTAGCCACATGTCCAAAGTGTGTGAGAGCAAGCTTCATCCTTGCCTTCAAGGAGCACTCTGGATGCACCTTCGCTAAGATATTACTGTTTGTTCTTTTGGAAGTCTATGGGATATTCAATACTCCTCTCCAACACTACAGTTCAAAGGCATCAATTCCTCTTCTTCACCGAATAAGAATTCTTCTTATTAATTTTCCAACTCTCAGTAGCATATCAAGTGACTGAAAAGAACATGATGCGAAACAGGTTCACTTGAGTGCTCAGACTAACATCATTACCCCTCAATAGTTTGGAAAGGTCCATGACTATACACTTTCCCAGTGAACATGACTCCTGAACAGAGGGAGAGTGGGACAAAAAAAAAAAATAACAGATAATTTGAATAAAAGGAATTATAGAACAAGAGTTTGATTAGACATTGTAATTAATTAATTATATTAATAAATTATAATTAATATTATGGAAAGTCTATGAACATTTGAATGAAATATCAACTCCTTGGTCACAGGTAATAATATAATTTGTCCTAGAATGAAAATATTCACTCTGTAAAAGCAAAATCAAAGAGATTATTTTAAGTCTAGTGATGGTCCTAACCATGGTTGTCTGTTCTGAGGATCAACAAAGAAGCTAGGATTCTTATACTGTTAAAAAATTAAAGCTTTAAGTCTTATGAAAATATTATGAGTGCCTAAAAAGCAGGTTGTTTTTTGTGGTTTTTTTTGTTTTGTTTCTTTTTTTTAAAAAAAAGCAGTTCTAGGCAGGACGTTTAGTTCCAGTCCTGTGTCAGAAACACCGGGGCTCGACATTCAGCTGTGGTCTGGGTTTTTACCTTCAGTCTATTTAACTCAGCATCAGGAATCCCATCGATTTTCACAAGACAGGATCTGAGATCACCTTCTAATTCTTTTCATGAGGTAACACCTGTTCTGCTAGAAGTCCATCAGCTTTGTTAAAGATCAGGTTTTCTAGGCAGGACATTCAGTCCCATGACCGAGTCAGGCAACCACCATACCAGATCTAGAAGAGACCTATTCTCCCCTTGGAAATTATCACATTTTGATAGCAGTTTGGTACAAAAAGGGAGATCATAGACACTAAGTCACAAAACAACAGTCATGAAACTGAAGCTCAGGGGCTGGAACCCTTTCCCAGTACTGCCACAGGCGAAATCTTTCCCTCCAACTGGTACATGGAATTTGACTTACATGTTTCCAAATTTGAGACAGGCATAGTGAGACAAGCATAGAGACAAGGAGCAGTGTGTGGTGCAAGACATCACAGAAATGGCTTGTGACCTAATCAATCCATCATATCAAGCAGTGGCTGGTGGAGGCATGAGCTGGACTGGGTAGGTGGGAGTACAAGGAATGCTGATGTAGCAGGGAAAGAAAAAGGACAAGGTCATGTGCTTGGGTGGGGTGGGTGTGTAGGGGGGATAGTGATTGTATTGGTTATTTCTGTTAGGGAAGTGTTTTTCATCTGCTCCTTTTTGGGGAAAATGCTTGTCTGTCAGATATTGCTCTAAAACTAAGCATCCATCCACATTAAGACAGACTAGGAAGAAGGATTGGCCATCCACTTCTGAAATATATCAGGCCTTCAAAAACCCTATGCACAGTACAGCATAGTTAGAGTAGACTAACAGAAATGGCAACTGAGGCTGAGCCTTCAAATTTGGAAACACAAAGGAGGAGAAACAGTTGTAAGCAGAAACTAATTGGAACATGGAATGTGAGAAGCATGAATGTAGGAAAACTGGACATTGTCAAGAAATAAATGGAACACATAAATATGCACATATTAGGCATTGGGGAAATGAGATGGATTGGCATGAGACCTTTTGAATCAGAATATGATTTTCTATACCAGAGATGAAAAGGTATGAAAAAAACAGGGTCGCTTTCATAGTTAAAACAGACATTTCTAGATCCATCTTGAAATACAATATTGTGAATGACAGGATAGTATGCATATACATAAAAGGAAGACTTGTTAATAATACCACTATGATTCAAATTCATGCACCAACAACCAGAGCTGAAGAGGAGGAAATATATGATTTCTTCCAACTATTGCTCTCAGAAATTGATTGAACATGTAACCAAGATGCATTAATAATAATGGGTGATTGGAATGTAAAAGTTAAGAACCAGGAATAAAGGTAAGTAGTCAGAAAATAACTTGGGGATGGAAATGAGGCTGGATATGGAATGTTAGAATTCTGCACAATCAATGATTTATTGCAAATAAACTCATTGCAAAAACTTTTTATAAGAAACATAAACACAGCTATGCATTTCGGTTTCATCTGATGGTATGCACAGGATTCAGATTATATCTGTGGAAGGAATTATTGAAGAAATTCAATATCAGCAGTGAAAACTAGGCCAGGTACTGATTGTGGAACAATCAGCTACTAATATGCAAGTTCAAATTAAATCTAAAGAAGACAAAATCATATC
The DNA here is from genome assembly GCF_000299155.1 of Elephantulus edwardii. Lineage (NCBI taxonomy): Eukaryota > Metazoa > Chordata > Mammalia > Macroscelidea > Macroscelididae > Elephantulus > Elephantulus edwardii. Next base: position 374,269 of record NW_006400110.1, on the reverse strand, counting down.
CACAGGAATAAAAATTTTATCTTGAGTCTACCCCTGGCTTTAAAAAACAACTCAGGGAGAGGCTTGAGGCCTTGAAAACTAATGAATGAAGACCAGATGAGTTGTGGGAGGATGTCAAAGGTATCATCCAGGAAGAGCGCAAAGGGTCATCACAAAGAAGGAGGAAGAAGAAAAGACCAAAATGGATGTCTGTAGAGACTCTGAATATTGAACTAGAGTGCCAAGAAGCCAAAGCAAAGGGAAGAAATCAAGAAGTTGAGGAGCTGAACAGAAGATTTCAAAGAGCAGTTCGGGAAGAAAAGGCAAAGTATTATAGTGAAATGTGCAAGGAGTTGGAGTCAGAAAATCAAAAGGGTCAAACTTCCTTAACATTTCTTCAGCTAAAGGAGCTAAAAACAAATTCAAACCACAAGTCACAGAGCTTAAGGATGTTATAGGCAGAATATTGAATGATTCAGGAAGCATTAAAGAAAGATGGAAAGAGTATACAGAATCACTATACCAAAAAGAATTGGCTGACACAGAATTTCATGAAACAACACATGATCAAGGGACAATGGTGACGAAAGAAGCCTAGGCCACTCTGAAGGATTTGGCAAAAAATAAAGCATCAGGAATTGACATATTTCAACACTGACATGAAAATTGACATATTTCAACAAACAGATGCTGCCCTGGACATGCTCACCAGCTGGTGCTAAGAAATCTGGAGGACAACCATCTGGCCAACTGACTGGGAGACATCCATATTTATCCACATTCCAAAAAACGGTGACCTGACAGAATGTGGAAATTATCATACAATATCACTCATATCACATGCAAGCTCCAGAAACCACTGGAGCAATAATACATTGACAGAGAACTACCAGAAATACAAGCTGGGTTTAGAAGAGGTCATGGCACTAGAGACATTATTGCCAATGTCAGATGGATCTCGGCAGAAAGTAAAGAATACCAAACAAATGTCTATCTCTGTTTCATTGGCTATGCAAAGATATTTAACAGTGTCAATAACAACAAATTATGGCTAATTTTGAGGAGAATGGGGATCTCAGAACATTTAATTGTACTTATGTGAAATCTATACTTTGGAAGCAGGAGTGGCACCCACTTCCTAAATAACATGCCTCTGGAAACTCTATGAACTTTGATAAATGTCGATAGTTGTAAAGGAGCTTCAGGCTTTTTGGTCATAGGGCCGCTATGAGTTTTGCTCATCTTGAAGGCAATCATCAACAACAACAACAATATATTTGGTCTAGCAAGTAGTTGTCAGAACAGAGCAAGAAAGCACTGCATGGTCCAAAACCAGGAATGGAGTGCTTCAGGGATGTCTCCTGTCTCCATATCTTTTCAATCTATATGCAGAACAGATCATTTAGGAAAGGACTTTATGAGGAGAAATGTGGCATCAGGATTGGAGGAAGACTCATCAACAACCTATTTTATGCAGATGACACAGCCTTGCTTGCTGAAACTGAGGAGGACATGAAACACTTGCTGCAGAAGGTAAAGGACTGTAGTGTTCAATATGAACTGAAGTTCAACATCAAGAAGACAAATATTCTCACCTCTGGCCGCTTGGCAGCACCATGATAGATGGAGAAGAGGTTGAGTTTGTTAACAATTAAGGTTTGCTTGTCTCCATAATCAACACTCTTGGTACCAGCAGTCAGGAAATCAAAAGATGAATTGCACTGGGAAAATCTGCAGTCAAGGATCTCTCTAGAGTACTGAAAAGCAATGGTGTCAGTCTAGAGACTAAGGTGCACCTAACCCAGGGCATGGTCTTCACAGTTACTTGCTATGAATCAGAGAGTTGGACAATGACTAAAGATAACAGAAGAAGAATTGATGCCTTTGATTTGTGGTGCTGGAGAAGAGTGTTAAACATACCACGTAATGCCAATGAAACAAATAGGTCTGTCTTGGAGAAGGTGAAACCAAGTTTCTCCTTGGAGGCTAGGATTTTGAAGCTCTATCTCATATATTTTGGAAATGTGGCCAGGAGAGACCAGTCCTTGGAGAAGAACATCATGATTGGAAGGGTGGAGGGACGGCACAGGAGAGGAAGACCTGGGATGAGATGGACTGATACAGTAACTGGGGAAATAGTGTTAAGTGTGTTGGAATCAATAAGACTGGCTAAGAACAAGGCAGGATTCAGAGAGGCTGTAGGGTCTCTATGGATCTTGAGTGACTTGATGGCACATAACAACAAAAACATTAAAAGCAGTTGATATAGTAAAGGTGAACTCTACTGAAGTGAAGGGAGCATAGTGGTAAGAAGTTGCACTGACAACTAAAAAAATAAAATCTGAATCCACCAGTTGCTCTGTGGGAGAAAGATGGGCAATCTCCTACCATGCAATTTACTGACTCTACAAAAGAAAATCCTCTGGAGGGTCATCTATGAGTTCATTCCAACTTAACTGTACATAACAACAACAACAACAACATCCAGAAGTGAAGACTGAGCAAGAACTAGTGAACTGAATTTATGTGGGTATACATAATGGATTCAGGGTATATAATTGCCAGCACATATGCTATTTTCTTTTATAAAATTTATTTTGTATTGACTTGAATACAAAATTCATATACATTGTGTTTCACACTCTCCTTCATTCACATTAACATATATGATTTTAAGGATGGTCATGAGACAGGGGACATTTTTTTTTCTGGAACATGTTACTAAATTTGCTTTCTCAATTATGAGTTTTCCTGGGGTTCTATTTTAAAGGAGACTTCTTAGTATTGTTGTGCATCAAGACCCTTTGGTCATAGACTATCACATCTTGCATATGTTTGATTGCAGAAGAAAGACCAATTGGAAACAGGCTATGAATATCCTACATCACAGAAAAAAATATTTGTTTAAGGTTGTATGATTAAGCAAAAAACTACTGTCAGAATCTAGTCACAAAATGGGCACAGAATATGAATAGACACTTCACCAAAGAAGATATTCAGAGGGCAAACACATGAAGAAATGTTTAAAAATCCTTAGCTCTCAGAGAGATGTAAACAAAAACAACTAAGATATTATCTCACCCTAGTAACAATAGCAAAATCCAACAGAGCAGCAAACAACAAATTTTGGAGGGGTTGTGGAGAGACTGAAACCATTATTTACTGCTGATGGGAGGGTAAAATGCTGCAATTACTATGGAAAGTGGTTTGGCATTTTCTCAAAAAGTTGGAAATAGAAATACCATTTGACCCAGCAATTCCACTACTAGGAATATACCCTAAAGAAACCAGAGCTGTCACCCAAGCAGATATATGCACATCCATATTTACTGATGCATTATTCAACCCAAGTGTTCATCAACAAATGAATGGATAGAAAACTATGGTATATTCATACAACGGAATACTACGCAGCTCTAAAAAACAAGAAACTCATAAAATATTGCACAACATGGATGACCCTGGTGGACATTATGTTGAGAGAAACATCTCGGTCACAAAAAGACAAATACTGCATAACACCACTGTTATAAAACAGGACTGACGTGGAAACTGGGGTAAAGTAAGAAAAGAGGATAAATAATGAACACGGTATGGGAACAGATGGAGGAAAGAACTATTTAAAAGGAATATATGATTAGGCATTACTTGTATGACAACAGTCCAGAATAAGGGTTCATAGCAAAGTAGACTCGGGGAAAGGAGAGGGTAGTGAGGAAATTATGCAACAATGAATGGTGTTTTGTTTTGTTTTGTGGAGGTTGGGAAGAAAATGTGTAACAATGAATAAATGAAAATCCAACTTTTCTGTAAATGTTTGTTAAAAATCACAATTAAAAAAGAAAATATTTTATTCTTTAAATTTCTTTATTTTTAAATTTAAGTTTCTATCCAGACTATGTCAAGAAGGAGTGAAGGTTCAATTTTCAGGCTATTTTATTCACACTCACCAAATGCCTCTGATTTTAGACTTTCTTACAAATGATAGCCAAAAATAACTTTATATTTTATGTAGACTTTCCAAAAGATAATAGTTTGATTTTACTTTCCTGGAAAGCCAATATTCATTTTCAACCATTTTTTTTCTAAAGCAAAGTCTAAATTGATTTGATGGCAATGAGTTTGACTTTTTTTTTTTTTTTGTAAAATTACACAAAATCACTTTGTTTCAAAGTATCCTGCTATATGTAATATAGGGGATGAGGGACATGGGGTGGGAAGGGAAGACATAAGGAAAAAACTTCTAACTTTTGTATTCTAGTTATAATCAAGAAAATATTTTTCAAATTTACATTCCTTTGAATCATTAATAATAAGATTTAACTATTTCCTCAGTAAAATTAACCAAGTGTTTGAAAAAAAATTTACAAAATATACCAAGAATAAACTTTTTCCCCTCTTTATTGTGATTTTAATGAAAGTTCATGGAAAAGTCGAGTCATTCATTCAGTGTTGCACACTTTCCTCCTTACCTCCCTTAGTTCACTTTAAAAAAATTCATTTATTGTTGCATAATTTTCACACCCTAGCCCTCCCCTAGTCATATGGCACCTCTTACTCTGGACTATTGTAGTACAGATAATGCCTAATTTTATATCTCTCTTAAATAGGTCTTTCCTTCATCTGTTCCAATGCAGTGTTCACTATTTATCCCTTCTTTTTTTTTCCTTTCTTCTTTTCTGAAATTTTTATTCAAATTTTTCTCTATTTTTTCATTTTTTTAAAAAATAATTTTAACGAACATTTACCGATGTTTTGGATTTCCATTCATTCATTGCTGCACTTCTCTCCCCGCCCAGCACCCTCCATTCGCTCCTCTCTTTTAAAAGTAAAAGAAACACTCCCTCCCTGGCACACAATCCCCCCCGCACCCCTCCCACTGCCCCGAATACATTCCACTATGCAACCTTAATTGTGGACTCTTGTGATAACCATAATACCCTATCCTACACAGCTTTTAAATTATTCACTCCCTCATCTGTTTCAGTGCAGTATACACAATTTATCCAGTTTTTCTCAGTCTTACCCCAACCTTGATATCAGTCCCATTTTACAGCAGTGGCCCCATGCAATATTTGTCCTTTTGTGACTGAGATATTTCACTCAGCATAATGTCCTCCAGGCTCACCCATTTTGAATAATATTGCATGAGTTCCTTGTTTTTCAATGCAGTGTAGTATTCCATTGTGTGAATATACCAGAACTTCTCTATCCATTTGCTTGTTGATGGGCACCTGGGTTGTTTCCAACTCCTTGCTATTGTGAACAGAGCCGCGATAAACATGGGTGTGCATGTATCTACTTGGATGTCAGTTATGGTCTCTTTGGGGTATATTCCCAGTAGTGGAATTACTGGGTCAAATGGTATCTCTATTTGCAACTTTTTGAGAAAGTGCCATACCGCCTTCCACAGTGGTTGCACCATTTTACACTCCCACCAACAGTGAATAAGGGTTCCAGTTTCTCCACAACCTCACCAGCATTTGCTGCTTGCTGTTCTGTTAGATTTTGCTATTCTGACTGGGGTGAGATGATATCTCATAGTTGTTTTGATTTGCATCTCTCTTAGAGCTAGGGATTTTGAACATTTTTTCATGTGCTTGTTGGCCACCTGAATGTCTTCTTTGGTGAAGTGTCTGTTCATATCCTGTGCCCATTTTTCAATTGGATTATTTGCCTTTATCTTGTTGTGGTACTCAAGTATTTTATAAATTCTAGATATAAGTTCCTTATCTGACATGTCATTACCAAATACTTTTTCCCAGTTGGTGGCTTCCCTTTTTACCCTGCTGGAGAATTTTTTAAATGTGCATTATCCCTTTTTATTTTCAGTTTCTTTCCAACTCCCACATCAGTCCTATTTTATAACAGTGGTGTTGTGCAGTATTTGTCCTTTTGTGACTGAGATATTTCACTTAGCATGCACACCCATGTTTATTACCGCATTATTCACAATAGCAAAGAGATGGAAGCAATCTAAGTGCCTGTTAACAAATGAATGGATAGAAAAACTGACATATTCACACAGTGGAATACTATACATCACTGACAATCAAGAATAACCTTAATCTGCATTTTAGTAAGTGGTGTGCTATGTCCTGATGGTTTTAGCTGATAATAAATGTATGTATATTATTTAACTATTGATTTCAATCTTAGGATAAAAATCATTGTTTATTGGAAAAGCAATAACTGAATAATAAAATGAACAAACAATGTAATATTTAATTTTAAGGAGATTAACAAGGATACAATGACTGTAATAAATTTCTTTTGTAGCACACAGTAGAAGTTAGTAATAAAAATTAAGCAATTATTGGAAGAACATAATTTTAACCAATTCTTAATAAAAATCTTCATGATTAAATTTCAGTAGCTAAACTTATTTTCTTCCAGCTCATCTTACATAGAAAATACAAACCTTTGGGTTATTTATACTTCATTCATATTATATAGTGGTAAAGAATTTAGCAAGAAGATATTAACTTTCTCTTCTAATTCTCTGGGGAGTAATACTTGCAAATATATTCTTTATCAGGTGTGTGTAGTCTTCTTTTTTTTTTTTTTAAATACAAAGAGAACATTTCTTTTACAGACTATTAAGGGCAAAATATTCCTTTTGCTGAGAGCAAACAATTGCTTTTTAGTAATTAACTTGGTTTAAACTTAATTTTCTTAAATTAAAAAAATTATACTCATTTACTTACAATGTTCATAAAGTTTGTATGCATTGTTTTTCACACTGAATCTTGCCCTTCCACCCCACCAATCAAATTGTGTGACACTATGATTAAGCCTTCCTCTCCCCCTGAATCCATACTTCCTCTGCAATAATGGTCTTATACAGTATTTATGAGACTGAATTAGTTTACTAAGTTCTCTTCATTTTCAGCAAGCAAAGTTGCGTCATCTGTATAACACCGATTGTTTATGTATCTTCTTCCAGTCTTGGTGTCATTTTCTACTTCATATAGTGCAGTTTCTTAATTATTTGTTCAGCGTACAGACTGAATAGGTATAGAAAAAGGATGTAACCCTGATACACACCTTTCTTGATTTTAAACCAGGCAGTGCTCCCTTGATCTGTTTCTCATGAACAAAATTAAGTATTCTGGGATTCCCTTTCTTCTCAACGTTAACCATAATTTGTTGTGATCCACACTGTCAATTTTTTTTTATATAGTGAACAAAATACACATAGACATCCTTCTGGTACGTTATGCTTTCAACCAAGATCCATTTGACATCAGGATTGATTTGTCCTGATGCCACAGCCTCTTGTAAATCCAGCTGGAATGTTTGGTAGTTAGTTCTCTGTTGATTTAAACCACTGTTCTAGTGGTTTAAAAATAATATTCAGTGATATTTTGCTTGCATGATATTAATGATATTATTTGATAATCACCATATTCTGTTGGATCACCTTTATTGGGAATTGGAACAAATATGGATCTCTTACTGACTGTTGACAGATAGCTGTTTTCCAGATTTCTTGGCACAGGCTGGTGAGCACGTCAATTGTTATTCCTCTCAATTTCTGGGGCCTTGTTTTTTTTCCAAGGTGTTCGGTGCAGCTTCATTTTCTTCCTTCATTACTATTGGCTCTTGATCATTGCTTTTTCCTAACATGGTTCCATGTCAGTCAACTCTTTTTGGTACAGTTAAAAATTGCTCATGGATTTTCACAGAATAAAGCAAAACCAAACCAATCCAACTTGATAAGGGTGTGTTATTGCCTATTCTAAAGATAAGAGAAAGATGAAGGAATCAGTAAGCTTATTTTTTTGAAACTAAAAAAAATGTTTATTACAAAATTTTGTTTGTAAAAAAATGATACTTTAATTCTCCCTCACTAAGTTTTAAGGGGCCCTGGTGATGTCATGGTTAAGGGGCTTGGCTGTAGCCTGAAGGCTGATGACTTGAACTAACTAACCACTCTATTGAATAAAGATGCTTCTGTCCTAGAAATTCTTTGGGACAGCCCTGCTTAGTCCTAGAGAGTCATTGTGAGTCAGCACTGACTTACTGGCAGTAGGTGGTAGTAGGTTCAACTTTTATTAGACTGTCTTTGACACTGGGCTGAATGGCTATAATCTGTAAATGGAGGATAATTTGACATATTAAACTTGCGATTCTCTTCCATTATTTTGTTCCAATAATTCTTTTCCAAAAGAGCTACTGGAAACGAGGTCACCATTGCTTCAAGAGCAAAGTCATTACAGTAGAACTTCCCATGTTTGCTTGTTTTCTAAGTTCAAAACTCTGGTCCAAGTATAAATCACTAAGAATACATGATATGTGAGTTCCACTCTGTCCTCATCAGTCTTAATTCTTACTCTAGAGAAAAGGAAAAATAACAACCAACTATCAAACTTTCCCTACTGTGAGAGAGGAAGAAAACACTGGAAAGAAGAAGCTAGAGTTAAAGGCTGGTGGACAGTCCTTGTGAAACAGCTCTGGACCTCTTCAAACCAAAGTATGGATAAGAAAATACTAACTTCCTTAAAAATGAGGATGACATTGAAAGATTTTTCTGGATAAATTTAGGCACCTAAGAGTGGGTATATCCATTCCTGCAACGGTACTATCTATCAGCTGAGATGCATTGTGTGACATACACAATAGACTGCCAAGAAGAAGTCAGATGTATGTAATTCTCTCTCTTTTTTCTCTTCCTATCTTTTTAAAAATGGTACATAACTGACACAAAATTGTGGGCTAAAACTATGAATAAAGAATCAATGAAGTATTCATTGAATGTTATGTGTGACCTTCTTAGAGAACTACAGAGGAAGCTATTGTGCAGCTCATTAAAAATGGTTTAAGATTTCAGAAAGAAAAATATTAGAATGAAACAAAATAACTTCAAGGAGTAGGGTAGATCTTGCATAGGAGGTATAGAAACATTGTGGTTGTTAGTAAAAGAAAAGGCAACAAAGAAAAACATTAAGCAAGGAAGACATAAAGATTTAAGAGTATAATTTTTTTTTCAGCATGGCTTGTTTTTATTTGTGTGTGAATATATATATATATACCTAATATCCTCTAAACAATTAATCTGACCTTAACATTATCAAGAATATGGTGTTTTCTAAGTATATATTATTTCCTGTGGTTTCTATTTTGGAGATGGCAAGGGTAAAAAGCATATGTAACTCAAACTCATTGTTCCGTGTCTGGCCCACTACTGGTTCTGTCTTCCAGGCAGATGTAGACTTAGCAGGTTTTCATTGTAGCACAGCAGCCTCCAGCATTACCAGGGGAACATCTGGACTGGGTATTATTAGGCTCTTCTGCAAGCTGGAATGGATCTGTGATGATATTCTTAGATTTGAAAGCAGAACAATTTCCAGATGGTGGCAGGCCCTCTCCAATTGTTCTGATCAGGAAAGCTGGCGCAAATCGTGAATTGTCAACAGTATCACCTTCCTTAAATGTGAAATTTGCATCAAATATTAGTTGTTTTTCATGTCCCGTGATTCCTCCTTTGTAAATAACCTGACATCTTTCCGCTGGTCCTGTCTTAGGGAGTTTGAAGAGGCGATATGTTGCAGAAACAAAATGACAGTCCCCAAGAACTCTTTCCAGTTCCTTGTTTTCAATTGTAATCAGGTTGGCAGTGACCAAACGTGGAGGGCAGAACCCAATTTTTTGAGCAAGAATGGCAAGATCCTTCCAGTACAAAGCACCACCAAGGCATTCACCCCATAAAACTTTGTGTGTCCTGATTTCTTCTGGCAGTTCAAAGCTGGCATAGACATCACTGAAATAAAGCTCTCCACCATGCTTTAGCACTCGATAAGCCTCCTGCAGCACTCTTTGCTTATCAGGCACAAGATTAATAACACAATTTGATATGACAATATCGTAACTCTCATTCTTGATTCCAGCCTCTCCAAGCTTCTCTATGTAGCCATGAATAAAAGTCACATTAGGTGCCTGGAAGCCATACTTTTCCATGTGATAGACAATGTGTTTTTTTGCCACTTCTACCTGACTTTCTGTCATGTCTATGCCAGTGACGTGTCCCTTCTCTCTGTAATCAGGTTGGCAGTGTAATCAGGTTGGTTACAGCTGACTAAGTGCATAGCAATCTCTGCCACTTCCACTACCCAGGTCTAAAATCCAGCAGTTTTCCAGACACTCGGGAATAACCAGCCCACAGCCATAATACTCTCTTGGGGTCCCCTGACTGGTTTAGGTCTCCCACAGCCGGCTCTGTCAAGAGTATAATTTTTATGGCAGTGAGACAGAATGGCAGTGAGATGGAACAACAGTGAGACAGAACCAGTGAGCCAGACAGTTGGAGTTTGAGTGAGAGAAGTAAAAAACAACTGTCAGCACATGCTGGGGAGCTGCTTTTTTGATGCCACACATGCATGGGGAGCTGCTCACTGATGCTGTTCAGGCACCAGGGAGCTGCTTGCTGATTCTAGGTTGCTTGCTGATACTAAACATGCACTGGGGAGCTGCTGACACACACAACAGGGAGTGAGACACAGGGGAGGGATGTGCTGGGGCAAGAAGGAAAGCTGGAATATGAATGAATGTGAGCCTGGAACTCCAGTCCTGCTGTCACCAGCCCACACCCAGAACACCACTCCCAATGCTTACCAGGAGCAATGCTGGAACTTGAGTGAGGTGCTTTGAGTGTGTGTGTGTGTGTGTCACTGCTGTTTGGCTGGATCATGTGGGAACCCTTAAGCTAAATCAGAAGGGAAAGAGACAGCTGGAAATCCTTCTTGAAGGGAAAACCAAGGCTTCCTGGTTTTCCAATCAGGTATCTGTGCTCACCTTGCATTTCTTCACATCTAGTCCATCAACTGCCTTTAGCCCAGAGCTCCTTGGGCTACCCTAGTTGTGGCAGTTGTCTTATATGGGCAGCTGCTTCCACAGACCTTTTCTCTATTAAACTGAGAGAAACCAGGCAGGATAGCTGCCCACCGTCTTCTGGAGTGGTGACTTCATATCAGGAACCTACTTTTGCTTAAGACATGAAAAACTCTACCACAGCAAGGTCACATAAGAAGCAGTCTACCTAATCCCTTACACAAGCCAAGAGCAAGATGTTACCCCCCAAAAGTGACACAGTACCAATGGATTTCATGAAACCAGAAAGTCTGATGAAACTTTCTGACATAGAATTTAAAAGAACAATGATTGAATATTTTCAATGGGTGAAAGACAAATTTGAAGAATTACAGGAAACCACAAACAAAACCCAGGAGGAGAAAAAAACAAAATAAAACAAATGCCTAAACAAAAAACAATGCAGATAAAGTAAATGAGGCATTAGATGTTCTAGAAAAAAACAAGAAACCACAATCTAAAATATGAAGACCAATGTTTCAGAGGCTGTTCACATGATGGAGGGACACCGGCCTTCCTGTGCCTCAGGATGAGATGGAAATGGGTATGCCATCCTCTAAATTTGACCCCAAGACACCATTTGGGTGCTTATTTTCCCATTGGCCTAATGTTCAGAACCATTTAAACATTTGGAAAAAGCCTCTTGTCTTCTTCTGTTTCTTGGCCTCAATACCAACTAGATGATGGGTTTCATTGGCCCACAGACAGCTCCTTTGACTATACATTACTTACAGCATCGTGCAGTTATTGTTACTGTCTCAGCAAGGGCTCAGAGATACCCTATGTTCAGGCTTTTTGGCTCCTTCGCTCTCAACCAGAACTGTGTTCGAGCTGTTCCACTGCCCAAGTCCTGCTAGCCTGAAAAAACCTTCCTTTTGCACCCTCCCCTGAACTTCCTTCAGCTCCCTCTCCCTGCTCCTCGTCCTCCTCTTTTGACCTGCATGAAGACTTGGGTTCCCCACCTAGATCCTCCCCTGTTTCTCCAGCTCTCCCTTCTCACTCACCACTGCCTCCCTATCCCCAGCCAGAAGTTACTTTCTCAGCAGCATTATCCTCTCCATCTCTTGTTAGCTCTCCTGTTAGTTCCCATACCCACTCTCATGATGTCCTTCCTCATAGCTCCAGCACTTCTACCCCAGCCTCCCTTCACCTGTCACTACTACTACTGATCTCCTTTGTCCTTTGCGTGAGGTATCTGGGGCTGAAGGCCTGGTCAGAGTTCATGTTCCTTTTCCCTTAGCTCATCTCTCCGCTATTGAAAAATGCCTCAGATCCTTTTCTGCAAGCCCCACTCAATATCACAAAGAATTTAGCTATCTAATTCAAGTTTTGCAGATGATACAACCCTGCTCGCTGAAACTGAAGAGGACCTGAAGTGCTTGCTGCAGAAGGTCAAGGACTGCAGTCTTCAATATGGATTGAAGCTCAATATCAAGAAAAAAAAGGTTCTCACCACTGGGTCAATTGGCAGCATCAGCATGGATGGTGAAGAGACTGAGATAGTTAACAGTTTTTGTTTACCTGGTTCCACAGTCAACAATCTCGGTAACAGCAACCAGGAAATCAGGAGATGAATTGCACTGGGAAAGTGAGCTGTGACCGACCTCTCAAGACTACTGAGAACGATGTCAGGCTGGAGACTAAGGTGCGCCTGATCCAGGCTATATAGTCTTTGCAATTATGTGCTATGCATCGGAGAGTTGGACAGTGAATAGGGATGATAGAAAGAGAATTGATGCCTTTGAGTTGTGGTGCTGGAAATGTGTTGAATATACCATGGACTGCTAGGAGAACAAACAGGTTTGCCCTGGAGAGGGTGAAGCCAGAATGCTCCCTGGAGTCAAGGATTCTGAAGCTTCATCTGCCATACTTTGAGCATGTTGCAAGGAGGGACTGGTCCTTGGAGAGGGACATCATGTTTGGGAGAGTGGAGGGACGGCACAGGAGAGGAACACCCTCGATGAGATGGATCGATTCTGTGAGTGGAGTGGTGGGAATGAATGTGTTTGAGACAGCGAGGTTGGCACAGTATAGAACGGCGTTTAGGGCTCTTGTACATAGGGTCGCTATGAGTCACAAACGACTCAATGGCACATAACAACAATTCAAGTTTATAATCTAACTTAGCATAACCTCCGTGTCATTATAACTTTCACTCTTACTCCTGATGAGAAAGACTGCATTGCAATAGCTGCTTGTGCACACACAGATCAAGTACATGTCACTAATGAAACAGTGCCAGTAAGTGACATTGCCATCCCAGATATTGAGTCTCACTGGAATTATCAACAATCCAAGATGGTATATGCCAGTGAAACCACATTGTCCAGTGTCTCTTAGCAGGCATGTAATGCACTGCCCAGAAAGTTATTAATTATAACAAATTCCAGGAAATCACACAGGGCCTTGACAAGAACCCAGCTGCTTTTATAAATGGATTAACTGAAATCTTAATGCAATATACCCACTTAGATCCCTCCACTGCTCCAGGTTCCACAGTTCTAGCTACTCATTTTATCCCCTATTCAGCTCCAGACATTAGAAAGAAACGAAAAAAGATTGAAAATGGCCCTCCAACAGCAATAAACGATTTGGTTAAAACGGCTTTTAGAGTTTTTAATTCTAGGGAGGACAGGGCCAAAGTGGCCAAACAGGCTTGCATGCACCAGAAAGTGACACTCCAAACCTAATCTATTGTGGCAGCCCTCAGGCTGGCACAAGGGTAAGAAGGGTCCAGGGTGCAACACCATCCTACTCGGAGCCTGCTTCAAGTGTTGCCTGAACAGCCATTATGCTAGGATGTGTCGGCAGGCATGACTACCAACTAAGTCATGCCCAGCCTGCACGAAACCAGGAACTGGTGAAGTGACTGCCCTACTGTGGCTCAATCAACCGCTGTGTGCAGTTACAATGAGTTACCATTCACCTATGAGATAGTCCCACCACTGGAACCCCTGTGTCTCGTGGATGCAGATTGATGATGCCTGGCCTCAGGGACCCCCATCACCTTTGCTGAGCCTTTGTTTCACTTCATTTGGTTCTTCATGCCCATTTTACCTTACAACAAGGATGCCTACTGTCATCTCTATCATCTCTCCTATTCAATACATCTCTATCATCTCTCCTATTCAATACTGTATTGGAAGTTTTAACAATAGCAATAAGACAAGAGAAGGAAATAAGAGGTGTACAAATTGGCAAAGAGGATTTAAAATTATCTCTCTATGCAGATGATATGATAGTAATCTTAGAAAACCCTAAAGACTCAGCAGGAAAACTACTGGACATAGTTGACCAATTCAGCAAAGTGGCAGAATACAAGATTAACATGCAAAAATCAATTGGATTTCTCTGAGCTAAGAAAAATAATACCCTAATTACAATAGCTAATTACAAGATTAAATACTTGGAAGTAAATATAACCAAAAGCACAAAGGATTTATTCAAAGAAAATTACAAAGCATTACTACAAGAACAAAAAGAGACCTGGAGAAATGGAAGAATATAACTTGCTCATGGATAGGAAGACTCAATATTGTGTAAATGACAATCTACACGGTCAATGTAATCCCAGTAGAAATACCAATTCCATTCTTCAATGAGATAGAAAAGGCAATATCCAATTTAATTTGGAATGGAAAGAGACCCTGAGTAAGCAACACACTTGTTAAAAAGAGAAACAAGGTAAGAGGTGTCTCACCCCCTGATTTAAAATCCTACTACACTGCTGTGGTGGTCAAGGCAGCATGACAGATACATGGATCAGTGGAATAGAGTTGAGAACCCAGAAACCATCCCATCTACCTATGGTCATCTGATTTTTTGACAAGGAGAGGAAATCAGTTAAGTGGGGAAACGACAGCATTTTAAGAAATGGTGTTGGCAAAATTGGAAAACTATCTGCAGAAAACTCAAGCAAGATCCATACCTCACTTCATACACAAAAACCATCACAACGTGGATCATGGACCTAGGACTGAAAGCTTGGAAGACCTCTAGAAGTCTTAATCCACAACATGAACAGTCTTCCAAGGATCCTGAAAAACCTACAACCAAGAGAGGATACAATAGATGTTGGAAAATGTTTTTTATGAACACATTGATTTAATTTTTAGAAAGTCCCATTCATCAATTTATCCTCTTCAGATTGTACATTTCTGGCTGTATTTGGCATAGACTAGGGCTTCTAAACTTGATCCCAGTTTGTTTCTTATGAACTTCATAGTTTTGGGATTTAATCCCAAGTCTTTTATCCACCTTAAGTTGATTTTTGTGTATGGTGTGAGATGTGGATCCTGTTTCAGCTTCCTGCAGGTAGCAGTCCAGTTTTGCCAGCATCAATTTGCTACGTTTTATGTCCCTGTCGAATATCAGTTGACCGTAAATAGCTGAGTCTATATCTGGGTTCTCAATACTTTTCCACTGGTCATTATACCAGTACCATGCAGTTTTGGTTTTATTTATTACCACTGTGTAATAAATAGGTTTTGAGGTTAGAGAGTGCTGTATCTCCCATTTTATTTTTGTTTCTCATACGTGTTTTGCTTATTTGAGGTTTGATGCCAATTTCTGAAGCAAGATAACACAAAAGATTTAAATGTCAATGATAAGAAACAATTACTTTCCTCCTAATGATTTTAATCCAATAATGTTGTTGTTGTTATGTGCCGTCGAGTCGCTTTGCAACTCATAGCGACCCTATGTACAACAGCCCTAAACTCTGCTGTCTTGTGCCAATCGCACTGCCTCTGATACACCATCAATCCACCTCCTAGAGGGCTTTCCCCCCCTGTGCAGTCATACCAAGCATGATGTCCTTTTCCAAGGACCAGTCTCTCCTTACAACATGTCCAAAGTATGTTAGATGGAGCCTCAGAATTCTTGCCTCCAAGGAGCTGCCCGTTTGACCCTTTCCAGGATGAATCTGTTTATTTTCCTAGCAGTCCATAGTACCCTAAAGACTCCTCTCCAGCACCATAGCTCAAAGACATTAATTCTCCTTCTATCCTCTTAATCATTGTCCAACTTTCTGATGCATAACAAGTGATTGCAAAGACCATGGCCTGTATCACATACACCTTAGTCTCTAGAGAGACACCATTGCTCTTCAGTACTTTGGAGAGGTCCCTAACAGCAGGCTTTCCCATGGCAATACGTCTTTTAATTTCCTGGCTACTGGTGCCGAGAGTGTTGACTTGTGGAGCCAAGCAAACTAAAGCTGTGAACAATCTCAACCTTTTCACCATCCATCCTGATGTTGCCAATTGATCCAGGGGTGAGAATCTTTGTCTTCTTCACATTGAGCCTCATTGGGACATGGAATGTGAGAACCATGAATGTAGAAAAATTAGATATTGTTAAGGAAGAAATGGAACGCATAAATATTGACATACTAGGCATTGGGGAGATGAGATGGACTGGAATGGGTCATTTTGAGTGAGAAGATCATATAATGTATTATTCTGGAGATGAAAAGGTGAGAAAAAATGAAGTTGCTTTCATAGTTAAGGAAACCATTGCTAGATCTGTCTTGGAGTACAATATTGTGAGTGACAGGATAATATCCATATGCATACAAGGAAGGCCAGTGAATACCACTATCATTCAGATATATGCACCAATAACCAGAGCCAA
Source organism: Elephantulus edwardii (assembly GCF_000299155.1). Lineage (NCBI taxonomy): Eukaryota > Metazoa > Chordata > Mammalia > Macroscelidea > Macroscelididae > Elephantulus > Elephantulus edwardii. The sequence goes on along the minus strand of NW_006400110.1, from coordinate 357,787 downwards.
GGAAGAGGAAATAGAAGATTTTTACCAACTTTTACAGTCGGAGATTGATCGAATATGCAATCAAGATGCATTGATAATAATGGGTGACTGGAATGCAAAAGTTGGGAACAGAGAAGAAGATTCAGTGGTAGGAAAACGTGGTCTCGGTGACAGAAGTGGAGCTGGAGAAAGAATGATTGAATTTTGCACAATCAATGACTTATTCATTGCAAACACGTTTTTTAAGAGACATGAACACAGGTCATACACATGGATTTCACCTGATGGTATGCATAGGAATCAGATTGATTACATCTGCGAAAATAACCACTGGAGAAGCTCAATATCAGCTGTGAAAACTAGACCAGGAGCTGATTGTGGAACAGACTACCAACGACTCATATGAAAGTTCAAGCTGAAGCTGAGGAAAATTAAAACAAGTCCCTGGGAACTAAAATATGACTTTAAGCCTATCCCACCTGAATTTCAGAACAATCTCAGGAACAGGTTTGAGGCCTTGAACACTAATGAAAGAAGATTAGATGAGTTGTGGGAGGATATCAAGGGTATCATCCAGGAAGAGTGCAAACAGTCATTGCAAAGACAGAAGATGAAGAGACGACCAAAATGGATGTCAGAAGAGACTCTGAAAATTGCACGGGAGCTTAGAAAAACCAAAGCACAAGGAAGAATTCAAGATACTAAAGAGTTGAATAGAAGATTTCAAAAGGCAGCACGGAATGACAAAGTAAAATATTACAATGAAATGTGCAAGGAGTTGGAGTCAGAAAATGAAAAGGGCCAAACTCGCTCAGCATATTTTAACCTCAAGGAACTGAAGAACAAATTCAAACCTCGAGTTGCTATAATCAAGGATGCTTTTGGCAGAATGTTAAATGATGCAGGAAGTATTAAAAGAAGATGGAAAGAATATACTGAGTCACTGTATCGAAAGGAATTGGCAGACACAGAAGAATTTCATGAAACAACATATGAGCAAGAACCTATGGTGATGAAGGAAGAAGTTCAAGCTGCTTTGAAGGAAATAGCAAAAATAAGGCCCCAGGAATAGATGGTATACCAATTGACATATTTCAGCTAACAGATGCTGCCCTGGATGTGCTCACCAAGTTGTGCCAAGAAATCTGGAGAACAACCACTTGGCCAACTGACTAGAAGTGACTAGAATCCAGTAATAGGTAAAGAAATTACTTGATTTATTTTTTTTTTAGAAAATGTATACTTTATTTGGTATTACAGGTTTGAACATTTCATCCTTGGCCCCCTTCCCCCCACCAGCTCACTTTTCTCTTTGGAAATAATGTTCTTTCATTGTTATACAGTCCCCCACTGCCCTCTCCGGACCACTTTACTATGCATCTCTTATTCTGGATTCTTGTCATGCCAATAATACCTAGTCATATATTCCTTTTATATCCCTCCTCTGCTTCAATGCCATTTATCCCCTCTTTCTTAGTTTACCCCAGCCCCCATGTCAGTCCCGTTTGTCTTTCATTCAGCATAATGTCCTCCAAGGTCACCCTTTTTGAATAATATTTCACGAGTTCTTTGTTTTTCTGCATGATATTCCAATTTGCGAATATGTGACAGCTTCTCTATCCATTTGTTTGTTGATGAGCTCTTGGGTTTTTTCCAACTCTTTGCTATTGTGAACAAAGAAGCAATAAACATTGATGTCTGTATATCTGCTTGGGTGGTAGTTCTGGTTTCTTTAGGGTATAATTCCAGTAGTGGAATTGCTGGGTCAAATGATATTTCTATTTCTAATTTTTTAAGAACGTGCCATACTGCCTTCCATAGCTTGCACCATTTTACACTCCCACCAAGAGTTAATAAGGGTTCCAGTCTCTCCACACCCTCAACAACTTTTGTTGCTTGCTGCTCTGTTAAATTTTTCTATTTTTACTGGGGTGAGATGATAGCTTATAGTTGTTTTGATTTGCATCTCTCTTAGAGTTAGGGATTTTGAACATTTCTTCACGTGATTGTTCACCATGTGAATGTCTTCTTTGGTGAAGTGTCTGTTCATATCCTGTGCCCATTTTTTCAGTTGGGTTGTTTACCTTTATCTCGAGTATTCTATAAATTCTAGACTCTTATCAGACATGTCAATACCAAATATTTTTCCCCAATCTGTTGCTTCCCTTTTTACCCTGTTGGAGAAGTTTTTGGATGTGCATAGGGATTTGAGTCTTAGAAGGTTCCATTTATTTATTCTATCCTTTCCTGGTTGTAGGTAGAAATTAGTTTATTAAAGTCAAATTGTGGATTTAGAATTATTGCTACTTGTCTTTGTTTCTCTAGTAATTCTTAAGCTACTCTCCTATTAAAATGAACAAATGGTTATGGACACTGCTTATATTAAAAAGATAACACTGGAAGCAGAGGGATGTGGAAATTCAGGGGGAATGGGGGGGATTAATCATTGGGTTGTACAATTTGCTGGTTGGCAGGTGAAGGAAATGGAAAGAATTTGTATTAGAATTTTGTAAATAAACTAGTAGGGGGAAAATGAATATGAATGAAACATACCGTAAAAGTATTGTTGTTGTTGTTATGTGCCGTCGAGTCGCTTGCGACTCATAGCGACCCTATGTACAACAGCCCTAAACTCCACTCTGCCCTGTGCCAATCGCACTGTCTCTGACACTCCCATCCCAATTATCCCAGTCACTGAATCAGTCCACCTCATAGAGGGCCTTCCTCTCCTGTGCTGTCCCTCCACCCTCCCAAGCATGATGTCCCTCTCTAAGGACCGGTCTCCTCACAACCCGTCCAAAGTATGTTAGATGGAGCCTCAGAATCCTTGCCTCCAAGGACAGATCTGTTTGTTTTCCTAGCAGTCCATGGTATTCTCAATACTCTTCTCCAGCACCACAGCTCAAAGGCATCAATTCTCCTTCTATCCTCCTTGGTCATTGTCCAGCTCTCTGATGTATAGCAAGTGATTGCGAAGACCATGGCCTGTATCAGGTGCACCTTAGTCTCCAGAGAGACACCATTGCTCTTCAGTACTTTGGAGAGGTCCCTAACAGCAGACTTTCCCATGGCAATGCGCCTTTTAATTTCCTGGCTGCTGGTGCCAAGACTGTTGACTATGGAGCCAAGCAAACTAAAGCTGTGTACAATCTCAATCTCTTCACCATCCATCCTGATGCTGCCAATTGGTCCAGTGGTGAGAATCTTTGTCTTCTTGAAATTGAGCCTCAATCCATATTGTAGGCTACAGTCCTTGACACTCTGCAGCAGGTACTTCAGGTCCTCTTCAGTTTCAGCAAGCAGGGTTGTGTCATCCGCATAACTAACGTATTACTATATGAAAATCAATAAAAAAGATTTTAAAAAAGATACACCTGTTATGCCAAGCTTCACAGTTGGGAAATTCTTTAGATGCCATGTTGTGAATTTGTGTGTTTTTAATAATAAATCCCTTTCACCTATATCTTTTGCAAGATTCTTTATGCTACATCATTCCCTCAAACTTAACCTCTGCATAAGTATTTCATTGATTACTTGGAAAAGATATTGGACTTGCCAACATGAGAATGTTTTCTGAACGTCAAATGGTTATTGACTTTTTATTCTACTGGACTATATTGTGATGAACATAAACTACTACTTCTTGTCACATGTATATCATCGTGTCATTGCTCGAACTGGACCTACTCACAAATCTCCACTGGCAGGGAGACACTGATTGTTACTACTTAATGGAATATCAATCAGAGACAGAATGATGCAGAAATGCTTTATTGTCTCAGAGATGAGACAATGCTTCACATGCCCTTCTGTTAGGGATATCACCTCCACAATTTGTGCAGATCATAAACTTTCACTAAATAGCAGTCAACTTGGTAACACCTAGCAACAACACAACTACACCTATAAACTATATTTCCAGAGAAATTCTTACTTAACTACTACTGTAACAGAAATGCTACAAGCAGTGGCATAAAAAACCCAGGAGTTTATAGTCTCAGTGTGGGAGGCTAAAAGTCCAAATTCTATGCTTCCACTCTATGGCAAGGTACCCTCTCTTTCAGCTTTGAGGAAGTTTCTTAGCTCAGCTTCATTGTTTAGTACACTGGTAGTCTCTGTTGTGTTCAGATATTATTGGTCTTCCTACTGTGTGTACCTTCTTTGCCCAATCTGTTGTTTTCTGTCTCAAAAATGATTGGTTTGAAATGTAAAATACACTGATGTTCACTAGCCATTCCATAGGAGAAATATGGACAGATTCCTTTGGTTAAGAATTGCAGCCTCAGAAACCCAACAGACCTTTACTGTGAGTCAGAAATGACTTGAATGTAGTGACTTTTGAGGTTTTTTTTTAAAAAATATACTGATAAGCCCTCATTAATATAATAAAGAAAACTGTATTTCCAAGCAGGATTATCTAAGTTATTGTTCTGTGCACTTGAATGGAGTTGCACTTAAAATTATTCTATATAACAAGGTAGAACTGTCTCCCCATGGGTTTTCCTAGGCTGTATTTTTTACTGGCAGCATCATGATAGGTGGAATTGTTGTTTTGTTGTTGTTGTTGTGTACCATAGAGTCAGAATAGACTTGTAGCTAATCTCTGGTGGGTTTTCAGAGGCAGTTAGTCACACAGAAGGGAATTGTCCATTCTTCTTCAGCAGAACAGTTGATGGCCAGAAACTACAAGCCTTTGGGATTGGAGCACAGCTTTTTGCCACTAGGCCACCAGAGCTCCTATGGTAGGTGGAATAAGGATTGAAATTGTCAACGATTTCATCTTACTTGGATCCACAATCTACACCCTTGATGCCACCAGTCAGGAAATCAGATGATATTTGCATTGATATTCAAAGACCTTTCCAAAGGTCTAAGGAGCAAAGATGCCAGTTCAAAGACTAAGTTGCACTTGATCCAATTCATAATGTCTTCAATAACTTACTAAGCATCTGAAGGTTGGACAAGAAGTAAGGATGATAGAAGAAGTGATGCCTTTGAGTTGTGGCATTGGAGAAGAGTACTAATTATTCTTTGGACTGCTAAAAGAACAAACAAACAAGTCTTGGAGAAAGTGAAACCAGTGTGCTCCTTAGAGGCAAGGATGGTGAAACTTGTCTCATGTATTTTGAATGTGTAGTGGGATGTCCAGTCTTTGGAAAAAGACATTTTCTTTGTTAAGGTGGAGGATCATCAAAAGAGAAGACTCTTTAGTCAAGAGTCTTTTTTAGGGACAAGATGGATTGACACAATGACCTTAATAATGTGTTCAAGTGTATCAGCGATAATGAGGATGGCACAGGATAGGGTAGGGTACAGATCTGCTCTTCATAGGGGTGCTATGGATTATGGTTAACTCAACAGCATCTAACAACAACAACAACAACAATCTTTAATGGAGCAGATCGCCAGCTCTCAACTCTTGTGGAGCCGTTGATGGGTTAAAATAATTAATCTTTTGGTGAGCAGGTTATGGCTTAATTATTGTGCTATCAAGAACTTCATATCCCAACGTGAACAAGAGATATGGAAAGACTTTTCACAGAGGAGGACATTCAGATGGCCAGTAGATAGATGAAAAAATGCTCAATATCACTGGACATAAGAGAAATGCAGTCAGAACCACAATGAGATACCATTTTACCCCAGCAGCAGTGGCAAAGCTTAGCAGGGCAGCAAGTAATAAATGTTGGAGAAATGTGGTGGAATAGGAACTCTTTTTTTATGGTTGCAAAAAGGTTTATTGTTTAATTTGGTCCAAGGCTTGAGTGAATCCAAGCCAGAAGGATTAAGATTCTACACTGTGTAAATAAACTAATGGGAAAATAAATGTAAGCTTGGGGAGGGGGAAAGGAGAGAGAAGGGGAAAATGTGCAACAATGAATGAATGAAAATCTAACTTTTTTGTAAACTTTTGTTAAAATGACAATTAAAAGAAAAAATTTTCTTAAAGATTCTGCACCACGGTGGGAAAAAGAAGCTTGTTGCTGATGGCAGGGGATGCAAAGGTCCTTCTTGCAGGTCTCTGCAGGCCCCTAGTTGTGCTTGAGATACTCACTCAGAGAGATACTCGTCCAACCCAGCTTGGGGGCCGCCAGGTCTTCTAATATTGGTGAGATGGTCACCCATTTTCTTCAGCAGTTTCACTTCCTCATTCAGGAAGTGGTTTTCCAGAAAGTCACAGAGATTGTGTTCTGTATGGGCAGAACCCATGGTGTGCAGATCCATAAGGGCCCGGTTTAGGTTCTTCTCCAAGGCCAGTGCTGCTTTCCATGGCATCCAGAGTTTTACCCCACTCATCCTGAGATTGCTTCTGCATATCTTGGAAGAGGACACGGCCGCTATGCTGGTTTTGTAGCTTCAAGAGTCGCTCAGCACCCTTGCGCTTCTCCTTCATCAACTCATGAAAGAAGTATCTCATGCCTTCTAAGGCCACATCATCACGGTCAAAATAAAAAGGCAGAGAGAGGTCAGTGTAAGAGGTCCACATGTTCAGGTTGACCAGATAGTTAATGCCCGCCTCCGCTTCGACGGAATAATTTTGACTGATCTGAGAGCTCACAGCTGGTCGAGGTTTTGGGGCTAACAAAAAAAAAAAACCGGTGTTAGCTGGTCCCAAAAATAGGAGATGGCTAAGATGGTCCTGAGGTTATGCCTGGAGATAAAGTTGGAGGGTAGTAGGAGGCTGGAAGCCGGGAGTTGCCAGGTCTGTTTGGTACAAACACTGAAGTGAGAGACAGATCCACCGGACCGCTGGAGAACTCAAGATGGAAACTCTTGTACATTGTTTGTGGGATTGTAGAATGGTATAAATACTCTGGAAGGTGGTTGGTATTTCCTCAAAAAGCTGAATATAGAAATTCCATATGACCCAGCTATTCCAGTGCTTGGAATATACCCTGAGAAAATGAGAACTGAGGCACAGAGACTTGTATACCAATGTTCATAGCAGTGTTATTCACCATATTAAGAACATGGAAACAGCCGAAAAGTCCAAATACAATGGAATGGATTCAGAAATTATGGTACATTCACACAATGGAACACTAAGCAGCACGCAGGAGCAATGATTTTGTAAATAATTATCTCACATGAGAGGGACTGGTGAGCATTATGCTAAGTAACTGGACTCAGTCTCATAAAGACAAATATTGTATAAAACCATTATTGTAGAACAAGTATGAAGATCCAAAGAGCGCGGAGCTTAATCATAGGGTTACACAGTTTGATGGGTGGAGGGATGAGGGGGTAAAGGAAAGGGGAAAGATCCTGTGTGAAAAACAATGTATGCAAACTTTATAAGTAAACCAGTATAAAATTCAAAAAACAATAACAACTGTATCCACAGGTACGCACTTAGATGCCATCAAGTTGAGTATGCCCATAGTGATCCTACGAACAATAGATCTGAACCTATCCTACCCTGTGCCATCCTTACAATCCGTGACACACTTGAGGCCATTGCTGCAGTCACTGTGTTAATCCACTTTGTTGAGGGTCTTCCTTTCTTTGGCTGTCTTTCTAACTTCCCAAATATGTTGTTCCTTTCTTAGAAACATGCCCAAAATATGTGAGAGGAAGCTTCACCATTCTTGCTCCAAGGAGTACTCTGGCATCATCTTCTCTAAGACATCACTGTTTTTCTTTTGGCAGTCCATGGGATATTCAGTACTCTTCTCCAATACCTCACAGTTCAATGGCATTAGTTATTCTGTCATCCTAATTAATTGTCTCAGACTATGACCTAAATCAGGTGCAACTTAGTCCTCAAACTAACATCATTGATATTGTGGTTGTTAGGTGCCTTTGAGTTGACTGCGACTCTTAGTAACCCTATGAACAATAGTCCTGAACCTTGCCCTATTCTGAGCTAATCTCACTGTCTCCAACACACGCACCCCCATTACCCCAGTTACTGTGCTAATCCATCTAATTCAGGGTCTTCTTCTCCTGTGCTGACCTTTCTCCCTTTCAAGCATTATGTCTTTCTCCAAGCACTGGCAACATGCCCAAAATATGTGAGATGAAGCTTGAAAATCCTCCCCTTCAGGGAACAATCTGGTTTCACTCTATCTAGGACAGACTTATTTGTTCTCTTGGCAGTCTGTTGTATGTTGAATACTCTTCTCCAGTACCTCAACTCAGAGACATTGACTCTTCTCCTGTCATCCTTAGTCTTTGTCCAGCTCTCTGAAGCATAGCAAGTAATTGCAAAGACCACGACCTGGGTCAGGCACATGATGGTCTCTAGGCTGACATAGCTGCTCTTCAGCATTCTGGAGATGTTCCTGACAGCAGACTTTCTCAATGCAATTTTTTGTTTGTTTGTCTCTTCACTGATGATGTCAAGAGTATTTATCATGGATCTGAACAAGATGAAATTATTAACAATCTCAATCTCTTTTCCAACTATCATGGTGCTGCTAATTGGCCCAGTGACGAGAATCTTTATTTTCTTGATGTTGAACTTCAATCCCTGTTGAGCTCTGCCGTCTTTGACCTCCTTCAACAAGCGCTTTAGGTCCTCCTTAGTTTCAGCAAGCAAGGTTGTGTTATCTGCATAATGAGGGATGCTGATGAATTTTGTTCCAATCCTGATTTTACCTTCACCCTCATAAAATCTAGTCTCCTGAAATATCTGTTCCAGATATACATAGATGCATCCATAATGAGCTCCTTTCCTGATTTTGAACCATGTGGTTACTCTGTTCTGTTGACTGGTTCCTGGTCTTAAGTATATTACATGAGCACAAAAAAAAACGTTCTGGGATTTCCATTCTTCTCAAGGATAGCCATAATTTGTTGTAATCCACGCAGCCAAGTGCTTTGAAATAGTCAACAAAACACAAATAGACCTATTTCTGGTTCTCTTTGCTTTCAGCCAAGTACCATCTGATATTGGCAATGATGTTCATAGTGCCATGACCTCTTCTAAACCCAGCTTGTATCTCTGGAAGTTCTCTGGTAATGTACCATTCTAGACATTTCTGGATGATTTTCATTACTCCTCAGTAATTTGGAGAGGTCCCTTACTGTAGACCATTTCAATGCAAAGTTGTTGCTGCTGTTAGATATCTTTGTCTCAAGTGTGACTCATAGAAATCTACGAACAACAGGTCCAGACCTTGTCTTATCACATGCCATCCTCACAATCTCTGACAGACTCAAACTCATTTCTGCAGTTACTGTGTCAATCCACTTGGTTGAAGGTGTTCCTCTCTCTGGCCATTCCTTCACCTTTCCAAGCATGATTTCCCTCTCCAAGGAATAGCTTCTCCTACCAACATGCCCAAAGTTTGTGAGATGAAGCTTTGCCTCATCCTTCACTCCAAGGGGGACTCTGGCTGCACTTTTCCAATACATATCTGTTTGTTCTTTTGGTAGTCCAAGAGATACTCAGTTTGTACACCAGTTAGCACCTGGCCTGGTTTTGACTTCTTCAATAATTCCTTAAACAGATGTAGTTAATCTGGTTCTAATACAGACCCTCTCATGAGGTCTATGTGTAAAGTCACCATTTGTGTTTTTAAAATGTTAATGAATGAGAATGATTGTATGAAACACAGGGATGATAGTGTGAAACATAATGTACATGAACTTTGAAAGCAAACCAATATATATTAAAAAATGATATAAACAAAACAAAAAAGCTGCTTGAAAGAAATAAATCAATGAATGTACAAAATGTGGTCATTCTATTTCTGGCCTCGTTTCTGTCACCAGGTCCATACTTTCCAACTACCATTCCTTCTTTATTGTTTCCAACTTTTGCATTCCAGGCATCAATTATATTAACATATTTTGATTGCATGTTTGATCAATTTCAGACTGCAAAATCTGGTAAAAATCTTTAATTTCATATTTTTTAACTTTATCTGTTGGTGTGTATATTTGAATAATAGATTAACAGGTCTTCCATATACATAGATAGATAGATAGATAGATAGATAGATAGATAGCATCTTATCACTCACATTATCATACTTCAGGACAGAACCTGAAATTGTCTTTTTAACTATAAATGCAACATCATTCTTACATTTTTCATTCTGGTCTAGTAGATGATGTGATTGTCTGATTCAAAGTGGCCAGTGCCAGTCATCTCAATTAGGCCTAGAATATCAATCTTAATGTGTTCCATTTTGGTTTTGACAACTTCTAATTTTCCTATATTTCTATTTTGTGTATTCCACATTCCATTTATTAAAGATGTTTGGAGCTGTTTCCCTCATTTTGACTGACTACTTCTAAGATGGGCTCTACCTCTAATACTATAATTATCCATTTTATGGTCCACAGGTATAGGGACTAGAATTTGCAACACACATATATTTAGGGGACTCAATTTAATCTATTTGAGACTATTATATGATATTTTTTGGATTTTTTTTTCTTTTCAAAAGCAAAGAAAATGAGGTGAGGGTGGGGAGGAAACAAATTTAATTAAGAACTTCCACTTTGGATTTTGCTTCAAGACACTAACTTTTAGCAACCACACTCCTAACAACTAGAGTATAAATATAAAGTACTAATAGTGGTAAGAAACTGCATTGTCAACCCCAAAGCACAGGTGAATCTACTAGCTGCTGTGAGGGAGAAAGTTAGGCAAATGCTTCCCACATGTTATACTGCCTCATAGTCATCACAATTGCTTGCTATACATCAGAGAGCTGGACAATGACTAAGGATGACTGAAGAAGAATCAATGCCTTTGAGTGATGGTACTGTAGAAGAGTCTGAACATACCATGAAATGCCAACAAAACAAAAATAATACCAAGATCTGTTTTTTTGAAAGTGTCAGTTAAATTGACAAACCATTGGCAAACTGAACAAAAGAGAAAAAGAAAAGACAAGACACATATAACTCGATTAAGAAATGATAGAGGTGACATCACAACAGAACCTGATGAAATTAAATTGTTAATATCAGGAAACTATGAAAAGCTACACTCTGAAAAATTTGACAAACCAGAAGAAATGGACAAATTCTTTAAAACTCATGCCCTACCCAGAATGACAAAGACAGATATAGAACACTTCAACAGACCTATCACTAAAGAAGAAATTGAATAGGTCATAAAAAGACTTCCCAATGAATGAATGGAAATCCAAAATCTCTGTAAATGTTCATTAAAATTATTAAAAGAAAATAAAAAAAAGACTTCCCATAAGATAATTCTGAAAAAAAAAAGAAAGAAAATTCTGGACCATATGCCTTCACAGTTGAATTCTACTAAGCATTTAGAGAGGATCTATCATCAATTCTACTTAAATTATTTCAAAAACTTGCAAAAGAAGGAATACTCCTAGAGTAATTTTATGAAGCAAGCATAGCCCTAATACTAAATCCAGGCAAAGATATTACCAAGAAAGAAAACTACAGACTAATAGATCTCATGAATATAGATGCAAAATTCCTTCACAAAATCCTAGTCAATAGAATCCAAAAGCACATAAAAAAATTCACCATGGCTAAGTGGGATTCATAACAGGTATGCAAGGATGGAAGGTATGTAAGTTCTATCCTGAAATACAACTTTGTGAGTGGTAGGATAATATCCATATGCATACAAGGAAGATTGGTGAACATTCCTATTATTCAAGTATATGCCCCTACATCTAGTGCCAAAAAGGAATAATATAAAATTTTTACTAAATTTTGCAGTCTGAAATTGATGGAATATGCAATCAAGATGCATTAATGATAATTTGTGACTGAAATGTAAAAGTAAGAAACAGTGAAGAAGGAACAGTAGTTAGAAAATAGGGGCTTGGTTATAGAAATGAGGCTGGAAATAGAATGATTGAATTTTGTATTGACAATGATTTATTCATTACAAATACTTTTTCTAAAAGAACGAAGGATGATTTGCTATATGAATTTCACCCAACGGGCTGCATAGGAATCAGGTTGACTACATTTGTGGAAGAAATCATTGGAGAAGTTTAATATCAGCACTTAAAACTAGGCTGGGGCAGACTGTGGGTCAGATCATCAATTATTCATATGCAAGTTCAAATTGAGGTCAAAGATAATGAAAATAAGTCCACAGGAACAACGATATGATCTTGAATCAATTCCATTGGAATTTCATGATCATCTTATGAAAAGGTTTGAGGCATTGAACACCAATGATAGAAGACCGGATGAGTTGTGGGCTGATATCAATGATATATTCCATGAAGAAAGCAAGAGGTCATTACAAAAATAGAGGGGAAAGAAAAAACTGAAATGATATCAGAAAAGACTCTAAAGATTGCACTGGAACATTGAGAAGCGAAATCCAAAGGAAAATATGTCAAAGTGAAAGAGCTGAACAGACGATTTTAAAGGGAAGCTCTGGGGGACAAAGCAAAGTATTAAAACAGAATGTGGAATTGGAATATAAAAAGGGAATAACTTGCTCTGCATTTCTCAAGCTGAAGGAACTGCAAAGCAAATTTAAGCCTAGTGTTGTAATGTTGAAAGATGCTATGGGCATTATATTTAATGACCCAGAAAGCATCAAAAGAAGATGGAGGGGATACACAGAGTTGTTTTACCAGAAATAATTGATTGACCCTGAAACATTTCAAGAAGTACCATATGATCAGGAGCCAATGGTAATGAAAGAGGAAGTGAAAGCTACACTGAAGGCATTGATAAAAAAACAAGGCCCCAGAATTGATGTGATACCAATTGACTTGTTTTAAATAACAGATGAAGTTTGGATGCATTCATTAGTCTATGCCAGGAAATTTTGAGGATGGCTGTCTAGCCAATGGATTGGAAGAGGTCCATATTTGTTTTTATTCCCAAGAAGGATGATCCAACTGAATTTGGAAATTATTAACAATATTAATGATATCATATCTAAGCAAAAGAATACTGCTGAAGATCCTACATGGCTGGAAAAGTAAATAAATAGGGAATTGCCAGATGTTCAAGTGGGATTTAGAAGAGGCTATGGAACCTTACTGCTGATGTCAGATCCTGGCTGAAAGTGAAGAAAACCAGAAGAATGTAATTTGTGCTTTATTGACTATGCAAAGGCATTTGACTGTGTGGATCATAACAAGTTGTGGCTGACATTGAGAAGAATGAGAATCCAAGAGCAATTGGGGTGGAGATTACATACCAATAAAGGAATTTTACTTTTTAAGGAGTGGGGCAAACTGGGTGGGGGGGATGGGGAGGAGTGGGCAGGGAGAAAAGTACAACAATGAATGAATGGAAATCCAAAATCTCTGTAAATGTTCATTAAAATAAAAAAAAAATGAGATTGTTTTCCTTGTGAACAAGGATTAGACAAAGATGCTGACTGTCACAACTTCTATCCAATACTGTATTGGAAGTGCTTGCTAGGACAATATGAAATGAGAGGAAATAAAAGGCATCCAGATCAGCAAAGAGATGGTTACACTACTCCTATATGCAGATAATATGATATGAGAGTGTACACAAAAACTCCAAAGACTTAACAGATATGTTGTTATTGTTGTTGTTATGTGCCGTCGAGTCGCTTGTGACTCATAGCGACCCTATGTACAACAGCCCTAAACTCCTCTCTGTCCTGTGCCAATCACACTGTCTCTGACACTCCCATCCTTATTATCCCAGTCACTGAATCAATCCACCTCATAGAGGGCCTTCCTCTCCTGCG
>NW_006400110.1:333519-339916 GCF_000299155.1 Elephantulus edwardii | reverse complement strand
TGACATTTTTCTTTTGACCAGTGTCTCTTAAGTTTAGTTGTCCTGTCTCCAAGGGAAGTTGACGTGTCCTGTAGAACTCCTGTGCAGATTATGTTTTCCTTTCTGGCCCGAGGGCCACCGGGTTTTGCTGGTAAAAGACCTAAGTAAATGGGAAAAAATGTACCCTGTTTGTTGATAGGAAATTCAATATTGTGAAAATGAAAATCATATCAATAGCATGTTCAGTGCAATCCCAATCTAGATAACAAATTCATTTTTCAAGAAGATCGAAAGGGAAATTGTCAAGTTTGTTTGGAGAGGAAAGAGACCCTAAATAACAACAACAAAAAAAGAAAAGCAAAAGTGAAGTGGGAGGCATAGCACTCCTTGATTTCAAAATCTATTTTGCAGAGGCAGTATCCAAAACAGCCTGATACTGGTACAATGACAGGCACATAGAACAATGGAAAAAACTTGAGAATCCAGACATGGACCCAGCTATCTATGGTCAACTGATATTCAACAAGAAATAAAACCCATCAAATGGGAAAATGACAACCTCTTCAACAAATGATGCTGGCAAAACTGGACGGCTATCTGCAAGAAGCTGAAACAGGATCCACATCTCACACCATGCACAAAAATCAACCCAAGGTGGATAAGAGACTTGGGAATAAAGTCCAAAACCATAAAGTTCATAAGAGACAAACTGGGATCAAGCTTAGAAGCCTTAGTCTACAGTATAAAGAGATTGCCAAATGTAGTCAGAAATGTACAATCTGGATAAAATTGATGAATGAGATCTTCTAAAAATTAAATACCCGTGTTTATAAAAAACATTTTCCAAAAGGGAAACAAACATTTGGCAATACCATTTTTAGACTAGTATCTCAAATAAAAAGTTTACAGAATCCTACAGGGCCTCCACAAGAAAAGGTTAATGACACAATTACAAAATGGACAAAATACATGGAAAGAATTTTTACAAAGGGATATATATATTTTGATGGCCAAAGACACATGAAGGAATATTCAAAATCCCTGGCCATGAGAGAGATGCAAATAAAACCCACAGTGATATACCATCTCACCCAAGTAGCAGTGGCAAAGTTTAACAGGATAGCAAGTAATAAATGTTGAAGAAGATGTGGTGTAGAGAGTAACTCTTATACATTGCTGGTGGAATTATAAAATGGTACAACCATTCTGCAAGACAGTTTGCCTCTTCCTCAAAAGGCTGAACATAGAAATTCCCTATGACCCAGCTATTTCACTGCTTGGAATATACCCTGAGAGAATGAGAACTGAGATACAAATGGAGACTGGAGCACCAATGTTCATAGCAGCGTTATTCATCATAACAAGAACATGGAAACATCCCAAATGGCCAAACACCATCAAATGGATTGAGAAATTATGGTACATTCACACAATGGTATACTATGCAGCACACAGGAACAATGATTTTGTAAACTACTACCTAACTTGGGAGGGACTGGAGAGCGTTATGCTAAGTTAACTAACTCAGTCCCATAAGGACAAACACTGTATAACAAGTTTGAGAATCCAAGGCAGAGGAGTGTGGGAGCAGAAGGCTGAGGATGGGCAAGCAGGGTGCTTTAATCACAGGGTCATAAAACTTAATGATAGGAGGCAAGAGGTGGTGGTGAAGGAAATGGGAAAGATCTGATGTGAAAACGTATATGAGCTTTGTAAATAAACTAGTCTAAAATAATTTAAAAAATTAATTTAGATGTAGAATTGTTACTGTTGTTGTTAGGTGCTGTTGAGATTATAGTGATCTTATGAACAACAGATCTGAGCCCTATCCTGTCCTGTGTCATCCTCACACTTACTGACACATTAGAGTCCATTGCTTTAGTCACTGAGTCAATCCACCTGGTTGAGGGTCTTCCTCTCCTTTACTGACCCTCTGCCGTTCTAAGTATGATGTCCTTCTGCAAGGAATAACCTTTATGTGAGATGAAGCACTATCATTTTTGCATCCCAGGAGCACTCTGCACTTTCTCTAAGACATATTTATTTGTTCTTTTGACAGTACTCTTCCAACACCACAGATCAAAGGCATCAATTCTTCCTCTGTCATCCTTGTTCATTGACCCCCTGAAATGCATAGCAAATGATTGGAAAAACCATGCCTGAATCAGTTGCACCTTAGTATTCAAACTGGTATCATTCATCCTCAATAATTTGGAGAAGTCCTTGACTGAAGACTTTGCCAGTGCAATACATCTTCTGATTTCCTGACTGCTGGTAACAAAGTGTTGATTGTAGATCCATGTAAAGTGAAGTTGTTGACAGTTTCAATCTTTTCTCCATCTATCATCATAATGTTTCCTATTGAATATTCATAAGAATTTTTGTTTTCATTTTGAGATGCAATCTATATAGACGAGTATATTCTTAAACATGGAATCTATATTGAAGACAAAAAATATTCTTCAAGATCTTCTGTAATAAATGCTTCAACTCTTCCTCACATTCAGCAAGCAAGTTTATGTTACCTGCAAAACGTAGTTTATTGAGGAGTCATCCTCTGATCTTGTGATGTCACACTCTTCATAAAATCTATCTTCTCAAATAATTTGCTCATCATACAGATTGAATAGGTTATGTAGAGATAATGCAACACTGACACACTCCTTTCATATTTTTATTTGTAGAATCTTTTTTTTTTATTCACAAAAAACCCCCCCAAACCAAAAAGTTTCAAACCACACACAGGAGGGGTATGGGTAGGGGGAGGTATCTGTCCATCCAGCCCTGCCCCCTGCCCATATGGTTTTGGCAGCAATAAAGGATGTGGGGTAATGGCCCCCCAAAATAAAAATGGTGTATGTGTATGGGAAGGACAATGTCAGTATTGGGCACACTGCAGGTGAGAGGCCATTTCATAACATTTCTTCTTGATCAAACCACCATGGATACCTTCTTTGCCCATCAGTAGGACTAGCGTCTTGGCAGTCATGGTGACAGTAAGGTTGAAGGTAGGTGCTCCACCAGTCCTCTTGGTGCGAAGATCCGTGGTATCTTTCCATCCACTAGCAGTGAGTCCCTGATCACAGAACATTTCTGGCCCCCAAGTGTCAGCCCATTCACAAAAAAACTTGACCGGTCTTTGCCAAGAAGAACTCCAACCTCAGCTGGCGTCATGTTAATGAAGGTTTTCCTGGGGACAGCGGCCCAGATGGAGGGCGAGTCCTTACAGCCCACGATGGCCGCGTCCTGACAGGTCCTGTCCACCATGAGGTTGTCGATGTAGGCATTCCACCCAGCCATGTCTCTTCCATTGGACTGTTCTAAGTGTTGCTCAGGCCGCGGGTAGAGCTCCGGCTGCCTCGGTCTGGTGGGCGGGGGAAGTGGAGAGCTTGGGGCAGGCTCCTTTCTTATTTTTAAATCATGTAGTGTTTCTTTGCTCTCTTCACTCAACAGCCTCTTGGTCTAGGTATAGGTTTCACCTGCACACAATTAAATGCTCTGGGGTTTCCATTCTTCTTAATGTTAATAATGAATAATAATAATGTTAATAATTCCATTATTCTTAATGTTATAACTTATTATGATCTACAGAGTCAAATCTTTGCATAATCAATAAAGCATAAATAAACATTCTTCTTGTATTTTTAAGAATCAGTCATGAGTCTATTCTGACTCCATAGCAATGACTGACTGACTATGTGGAGCACACATTGAGAAGCAAGAAATGGTAATGTGCACATTTTTGTACAATCATTTGTAAATATTACCTTTCTCACCAACAGTTTTGATATAAATAAACTGGTAACAGGTTTGAGGCTATACTCTATTGCATGAATCTGGACAGTAACAGTTATTAAATGTATAGAGTCACATGCATTAGCATTTAACATTGAACTGCCTGAGTGTACAATTTAGGGACTTTGTAAGGAACCCCTTTTGAATTACTGGAAGTTTCTTGTAGATGTACTATTCTAGCCATTAACCAAATAATCTTCAGCAAAATTTTACTTGCCTAAAACATTAATGATATTGCTTGATAATTCCTAATTGTGTTGGATCATCCTTATTTTTGGAATGAGAACATGGATCGCTTCTAGTCAATTGGGGTACACCTGTCTTCCAAATTTTTTGGCAAAGACTGATGAGCACATCCAGGGCTGCACCTGCTTGTTGAAACATATCAATAGATTTTCTACAAGTTCTTGTGGACTTATTTTTTTGTCAATGGTTTCAGTAGAGTTTGCATTTCTTCCTTCATTACTGTTAATTCTTGTTCATATGCCATTCTTTTGTTTGTTTCGGTTTTTGCCTAATTAAAAGAATATTTTTATTTTATACTAGTTTACTTAACAAAGTTTGCATATATTGTTTTACACACTAGATCTTTCCCCTTTCCTTTACTCACTCATCCTCCACCCATCAAATTGTGCCACCCTATGATTAACCCTTCCTCCACGTCCACGCTCCCTGCTCTGCTCCCTCTCACCCTTTGAATCCTCATACATATTCTACACGGTCTTATTACAGTATTTGTCCTTATGAAACTGAGTTAATTCACTTAGCATAATGCTCTCCAGTCCCTACCAAGTTAGGTAGTAATTTACACAATCATTGCTCCTGTATGCTGCATAATATTCCTTCATGTGAATGTACCATATTTTCTCAATCCATTCGATGGTGTTTGACCATTTGGGCTATTTCCATGTTCTTGTGATGGTGAATAATGCTTCAGTGAACAGTGGTGTAAAAATCTGTTTGCACCTGAGTTCTCATTTTCTTGGGGAATATTCCAAGCAGTGAAATATCTGGGTCATATGGAAATTCTATGTTCAGCTTTTTGAGGAAACATCACACTGCCTTCCAGAGTGGTTGTACCATTTTACAATCCCACCAACAAGGTATAAGAGTTCCTATATTGCCACATCCTCATCAACATTTATTAGTTGCTGTTCTATTAAACTTTGCCATTGCTACTTGGGTGAAATAGTATATCATTGTGGTTTTTATTTGTAGCTCTCTTATGGACAGTGATTTAGAGCATTTCTTTATGTGTCTGTTGGACATCCGAAGATCTTCCTCTTTGAAAAGTCTTTCCATGTCTTTCATCCATTTTGTAATTGTGTCTTTTTCTTGTGGAGGCCTTGTTGTTATGTGCCATTGAGTTGCTTGTTTATGACTCATAATGACCCTATATACAACAACCCTAACTCTTGCTCTGTCCTGTGCCAATTCCCCATTACCCTAGTCACTGAATCAATCCATCTCATCTAGGGTCTTCCTCTCTTGTGCTGTCCCACCACCCTCCCAAGCATGAAATCACTCTCCAAGTGCTCTCCTTGCAACATGCCCAAAGTATGTCAGACAAAGCTTCTAATCCTTGCTTCCAAGGAGCCAACTTGGTTTCACCCTCTCCAGAACAGACGTGTTTGTTCTCTTCGTGGTCTATGGTATATTCAATACTCTTATCCAGCAAGGCAAAAATTATTCTTCCATCATCCTTAACCATTGTACAGCTCTCTCTAATATGTAGCAAGGAATTGCAAAGACCATGGCTTAAGTCAGGTGCACCTTAGTCTCCAGACAGACATTGTTGCTCTTCAGTACTCTGGAGAGGTTTCTGAAGGCAGATTTTTAGAATGCAATTTGACTTTTGATTTCCTGATTGCTGGTGCCAAAAGTGTTGATTGTGGAATCAAAAAAGTGGAAATTGTTAACAATCTCAATCTCTTCTCCATATATCACGATGCTGTCAATGGCCCAGTGGTGAGAATCTTGGTGTCTTGATGCTAAGCTGCAGTTTATATTGAAATCCACACTCCTTGATGCTCTTCAGCAAATGTCTCGGGTCCTCTTTGGGTTCAGAATGTAAGGTTATGTAATCTGCATAACTCAGGGTGTTGATGAGTCTTTCTCCTACTGCCACATTACCTGATGTCATATTTCTCCTCATAAAGTCCAGCCTCCCAAATCTGTTCTGCACATGTTGTTGTTGTTATGTGCCATCAAGTTGCTTGCGACTCACAGCGACCCTATGTACAACAGCCCTAAATTCTGCTCTGTCCTGTGCCAATCTCACTGTCTCCAACACACCCATCCTGATTACCACAGTCACTGAATCAACCCACCTCATAGAGGGCCTTCCCCTCCTGCGCTGTCCCTCCACCCTCCCAAGAATTATGTCCTTCTCCAAGGACCGGTTTCTCCTCACAACATGTCCAAAGTATGTTAGGCGGAGTCTCAGAATCCTTGCCTCCAAGGAGCCACCCGGTTTAACCCTTTCCAGGACAAATCTGTTTGTTTTCCTAGCAGTCCATGGTATGCTTAATATGCTTCTCCAGCACCACAGCTCAAAGGCATCAATTCTCCTTCTATCCTCCTTGGTCATTGTCCAACTCTCTGATGCATAACAAGTGATTGC
>NW_006400110.1:329026-331494 GCF_000299155.1 Elephantulus edwardii | reverse complement strand
GCCTGTTTTCACTGATCTGGCCCCCTTCCCTCCTTGAATCCTCCTATACATTATAAAATAATGTTCTTATACAGTATTTGTACTTATGGGACTCAAGTTAGTTCACTTAGTATAATGCTTTCCAGTCCCTCACAAGTTAGGTAGTAATTTACAAAATCATTGCTCCATTGTGTGAATGTACCAAAATCTCTCAATCCATTCCATTGTTGTGGGACATTTGGGTTGTTTCCATGTTCTTGCGATGGTGAATATTGGTGAATATTCTATGAATATTGGTGTACAAGTCTCTGTGCCTCAGTTCTCATTTTCTTGGGATATATTCCAAACAGTGAAATAGCTGAGTCTTATGGAATTTCTATGTTCAGCTTTTTGAGGAAACACCATAATTCTTTCCAGAGTAGTTGTACTATTTTACAATCCTATTGACAGTGTATCAAAGTTCCTATCTCATCACGTTATCTTCAACATTTACTACTTGCTGCCCTGTTACACTTTGCCAGTGCTACCGGGGTAAGATGTTATCTCATTGTGGTTTTGATTTGCATCTGTCTTATGGCCAGTAATTTTGAGCATGTCTTCATGTGTCTGTTGGTCATCCAAATGTCTTCCTCTGTGAAAAGTCTTCTAATGTCTTTTGCCCAGTTTGTAATTAGATTATCGGTCTTTTTCTTCTGGAGGCTCAAGAGTATTCTGTAAACTTTTGTTAAAGGCCCTTTTCTGAGATAGTATTGCCAAATGTTTTTTCCCCAGTCAGTAAATTTTCTTTTCACCCCGCTGAAAAAGTTTTTGATGAGCACAGAGATTTAATCTTTTCAAGGTCTCGTTCATCAATTTTAACATTTCAGATTATGCATTTCTTGTTGTATTTGGCAGAATGTTTATATAATGGAGTAAGCCTTCTAAGCTTGATCCCAATTTGTTAGGAACTTTATGGTTTTGGGTTTTACTCCCAGGTCTCTGATCTACTATGAGTTGATTTTTGTTATAGTGTGAGATGTGGGTCCTGTTTCAGCTTTCTGCAGGCAGCAATCCAGTTTTGCCAGCACCATGCATTAAAGAAGTTGTCTTTTCCCTATTTGATAGGTTTTAGTTTTTTGTCAATTATCAGTTGACTATAGATAACTGAGTCCATTTCCAGTTTCTCAATTATGTTTCATTGGTCTATTGTCATTGTAAAAATACCATGCTGTTTTGGTTAGTAGGTTATTAGGTCAGAGGGTGCTCTGCCACCCACTTCATATTTGTTTTTTAAAAATGCTTTGCTTATTTGGTGTCCCTTTCTTCTCCAAAGAAACTTGACAATTTCCCTTTCAGTCTTCTTGAAAAATGAATGTGATGTCTGTATCATGATTGCGTTGAACATGTAGCTTGCTTTTAGTAGGATTGTCATTGTTACAACATTGAGTCTTCCTGTCTATGAGCAGGGCACATTTCCCCATTTATTTAGGTCTTTTATTGTGTCTTGCAGAAATATTATGTAGTTTTCATTGTACACATCTTTTTTGTTTCTAGTTAGGTTCACTCCCAAATATCTCAATTTGTGGTCAGCTATTAGAAAGGACATTGCTTTCTTGGTTTCCTTCTCTGAGTTCTCTTTGTGACTGTACAGGAATCTCACTGATTTTTGAATATTGATCTTGTTATCTTGCCATTCTACTAAATTGGTCTACTAGTTCTAACAGTTATTTTGTTCAGTCTTTGGGGTTTTCAGTATACACTATCATATTATTTTAACATAGGGGTAGTTTAAACATCTCTTTACCAATCTGGATGTCTTTTATTTCCTTCTGTTGGGTTGTCCTAGCAAATACTTCCAATACAATATTGGATATATCTGATGACAGTGGGCATCCTTATGTGATCCCTGTTCATAAAGAAAATGCTTTCTTCATTGAGAATGATGTTTACTCTTGGTTTTGCATATATACTTTTGACTATGTTGAGGAAATTACCTTCTATTCCAATTTTGCTGGATGTCTTTATCAGGAAGGGATGCTGGATTTTGTCAAATGCCTTTTCTGCACCATTTGCTAGGATCATATTGATAGAAGAGCTAACTTTTAAGCCAATACTGCATGTGTTCATTTTCAGACTCCCTATCTATCCTGTAGTTATAAATATTTTCTTTCTTTCTCATTGTTTTCTGTCTTTTTAAATGAGAATACTTGAAGGAAATTTTTTTGTACTTTTTTTTTAATTGGGATAAACATATTGGGGGTACAAGGAGGTGAGGGTTGGGGGCAGAAGGATGAGGATGGGCCAGGATGCAGTTGCAGAGCTGCACAACTTGGTTGGTGGGGGGAGCAGGTGAAGGAAATGATGAGGGTCCAGAGGGGACCAGATACTACAGAGGAATGACAGGCATTTTCCAATGGTAATTAAACCAACTGTCTTATTGATTTGGGAATTAGATGTGAACTCTCTGGCTTCTTCATGCTGAAAAGGGGCGTAGATGTAAAGGGGGGAAG
>NW_006400110.1:326903-327706 GCF_000299155.1 Elephantulus edwardii | reverse complement strand
GGGCCAGTCATCAACTGTTTAAGTGTTCAATTATCAATAAGCCGAAGTCTGTGGAAGGCCATAATGGCCCTGCTTTAAGTGGTTTGCTGCTCCCGTGGCTCACCACGCAGTCTCTGCCTCCGCCGCCATCTTGGATCCTTGAAGGAAAATTTTAAGAAAGAATTAAGAGTATAAGCATGATTAAGAGAAAGTACACAATCCCTTATACTGCAATTAGAATAATAAGTCCATAGCATCTTCAATCTCATTTGAAAAATCTAATTAATAACCAGGGGTCTCTGGTGACCTAGTGATTAAGGAATTGCATTGCCAACTCAAAGGAAGGTAGTTTAAATATATCAGCTCCTCTGAGGGAGTAAGAGGAACAATCTCCTCTCCTAAAATTCACAGCTTCTAAAAACCCACTGCAGGACCAGTTATGAGTCAGTTTTGAGTTGATGGCAATAAGTTAAGTTGAATTAATTATGTAATTTGAACTCTTATAATATTTATTAAACCACATTCTGGGGAAAAGTCCAGTTTCCTGAGATTTCATAAGTAGGGCTTAGTCATAATGTATTGAAAAGTGAGAGAAGGAATTTTGCCTTTCAAACACCAGTCCTGGATTTTCCAAGTCATTATTCTACAAGAAGCCATCTAGTCAACACTAAAGGTGCAGAACTCTTGGCTGAGTGTCCTTTTAATCTATAGTCCTCGTAGCATTTATTTGAGAAGTTTTATGAGTAGAAGAGTGTGTTGACTAGAGTCACAAGAAAA
This sequence comes from Elephantulus edwardii, assembly GCF_000299155.1. Lineage (NCBI taxonomy): Eukaryota > Metazoa > Chordata > Mammalia > Macroscelidea > Macroscelididae > Elephantulus > Elephantulus edwardii. The sequence goes on along the minus strand of NW_006400110.1, from coordinate 326,950 downwards.
AATGTTGCTTACTCTTTCTTATCTTACTTGCTGATCTTTCCTAATTA
>NW_006400110.1:317353-320936 GCF_000299155.1 Elephantulus edwardii | reverse complement strand
AAAACATTTAAAGAAGAACTGTTACCAATTCTACATAAATTATTTCAGAAAATAGAAGAAGATGGAACCCTCCCAGATACATCAAAATTTTTGAGCTAGCAAGAGACCCATTTCTCTCACAGACACCCATCCTTTAAGCAACATTCTGACATTTACTCAGTAACTCACATTTTTGTTTTGTTGAACAATTCCACATTTATTTAGGTATGTTTTGGTTGTTTTTTTTCCACAATGTGCACTTTATAGAGTCTCCTTTTTAACAGAATTTTCCTGATTACATTGTCTTGATCCAAGAAACGCTAGATTTTTGTCAACTAAACACCTACATCACTTTCTTTTTCTTTTTCTTTTATGCATTCTTATAGATTTATTAGGTAGGCTTGATGTTTTTCATGCTTCATCTGCGGACATTTCAGGGCAGCTATTGTTCCCTGAGTTATCAGCATTAGTAGAACTTTCAGTTATGATTGATATTAGTTGTTGTTGTTGTTGTTTGGTGTCCTTTAGTCGAGTATGACTCATAGTGACCCTATGAAAAATAGATCTGAACCCTGTCCTATCCTGTGCCATCCTTATACTTTGTCACTCACAAGAGCCCGTTGCAGCAGTCACTGTAGCAATCCACCTGGCTGAGGGTCTTCCTTTCCTTCACTGAGCCTCCATCCTTTCTAACATCATGTCCTTCTTCAAGGAATAGCCCCTCCTAGCAACATGCGTGAAGTATATGAGGTAAAGCCTCATCATCCTGGCTTCCAAAGAGAGCTCCAGCTGCACCCTCTCCAAGACATATTTGTTCTCATCAAAACAGAGCAAGAAAACACTGCATGGTTCAAAATTGGGAAGGGTGTAGGCCAGGGATGTGTCCTGTCTGCATACCTTTTCAACCTGTATGCTGAACAGATTATCTGGGAGGCTGGGCTCTATGAGAAGAAATGTCACGTCAGGATTGGTGGAAGATCTATCAACAATCTGCATTATGCAGATGACACAACCTTACTTGCTGAAGCTGAGAAGGACCTCAAGTGCTTGCTGCAGAGTGTCAAGGACTGCAGCCTTCAATATGGATTGATGCTCAATGTCAAGAAGACAAAGATTCTCACCACTGGACCAATTGGCAGCATCAGGATGGATGGTGAAGAGGTTGAGATTGTTCACAGCTTTAGTTTGCTTGGCTCCACAGTCAACACTCTTGGCACTAGCAACCAGGAAATGAAAAGACATATTGCACTGGGAAAGTCTCCTGTTAGTGACCTCTCCAAAATACTGAAGAACAATGGTGTCTCTCTGGAGACTAAGGTGTGTCTGATACAGGCCACGGTCTTTTCAATCACTTGTTATGCATCAGAGAGTTGGACAATGACTAGGGAGGACAGAAGGAGAATTGATGTCTTTGAGCTGTGGTGTTGGAAAAGAGTATTGTATGTACCATGGACAGCTAAGAAAACAAACAGATTCATCCTGGAGAGGGTTAAACTGGGCGCCTCCTTGGAGGCAAAGATTCTGAGGCTTCATCTGACATACTTTGGACATGTTCTAAGGAGGGATCAGTCCTTGGAGAGGGACATCATGCTTGGGAGGGTGGAGGTACAGCACAGGAGGAGAAGACCCTCTATTAGGTGGATTGATTCAGTGACTGGCTTAATCAGGATGGGTGTATTGGAGACAGTGAGATTGGCACAAGACAGAGCAGAGTTTAGGGCTATTGTACATAGGGTCGCTATGAGTCGCGACGGCACATAACAACAACAGCTGTCCATGGGATATTCAGTGCTCTTCTTCAACACCACAGCAAAGGTGTAAATTCTTCTTCTGTCATCCTTATTCAGTATTCAGCTATAAAATGCAAAGCAAGTGATTTGGAAGACTATGGCCTGAATGAGACACACCTTAATCTTAAAACTCACATCATTACTCTTCAATAATTTGGCAAGGTCACTAACTATAGACTTTTCCAGTGCAATGTGTCTCCTTATTTTCTAACTGCTGGCATGAATAGTGTTAATTGTAAATCCAGGTAAGATGAAATATTGATGTAGTTGTTATGTGCCATCGAGTCACTTGTAACTCTTACCAACCCTACGTACAACAGCCCTATACTCTGCTCTATCCTGTGCCAATCTTACTATCTCTGATACACCTACCCCCATTATCACAGTCACTGAATCAATCTTTCAAGCATGAAGTCCCTCTCCAAGGACTGGCTCCCCCTTGCAACATGCCCAAAGTGTATCAGATGAAGCCTCAGAATCCTTGCCTCCAAGAAGCATTCTGGTTTCACCTCCTGTAGTACGAGTCTATTTGTTCTCCTGGCAGTCCATGGCATATTCAATACTCTTCTCCAGCAGCACAGTTCAAAGACATCTATTCTTTTTATATCATCCTAGCATTACCCAGCTTTCTGATGTAAGTAAAGAGCAAGTAATTGCAAAGACTATCACCTGGATCAGGCACGCCTTAGTTTCCAGACTGACGTCATTGCTCTTTAGTACTCTGTAGAGGTCTCTAACAGCCGACTTTCCCCAATGCATTTGTCTTTTGATTCCAAGGCTGTTGGTACGAAGATAGAGCCAATAAACTAAAACTGTTAACAATCTCAATCTCTTCACCATCTATGTTGTGTCGTTGTTAAGTCCCATTGAGTCATAGACAACTCATAATTGTGAATGAAAGACCTGAACACTTGTGTAACTTTCATTGGTTCTCCAAGTTCGTAGAGTTTCCAGAGGCAAGCTATTTCAGAAGTGGATGCCACTCCTGCTTCCAAGCTTGTTTTAATTGGGAAGCTCCACCAAACACTGTCCACCATAGTAGGTAACCATTATCGCATTTGACACGTTAGTGTCACAGTGTTCAGCATCACAGCAACCATGACTTACCTCTTTACAGCAAATAGACAGACCAGTGTTATACCACTTAGAAGAATGTTTGACCAAAACCAATTAAAACCAGAACTGAGTGCCACAGATTAATATCACCCACCTTTGGCTTGGTAGCCTAACTTTCTGCCCACTAGGCCAACAGAGCTCTCACTCTATATAGACTAAAAAATGATTCACAGGATTGGGAGGGGCACCAGTTCTTTCCATGAATTAATTAGCTGAGATAATCAAGCTTTATCAACTGTCCCGTGTGGAAGGTTCTACCAAATCAATACTGCTGACACTTGGAGTGGTAGAAGTCATTCACAAGAAATCAAACTCCCAAGATGGCAGAGGAAGGAGGCGACCATGGCCACAGCGGCTCCTTTTCGACCACCTGCTCTGCCCAGCGACAGCCCCCTAATGTCCCCGCCCCAGCCTTCGCACCCAGGCACTCCCAACCAGGTACTTGCTCCCGACCAGCTGCTTCAAAACAATGCACTGTTGGCATTGCCCATCATAGCCATCAAGAACATCCTCAGCAATGGCCAAAATTATTGGGGCAGCTATTGCTGCCAGTTTAGGGCCTGTGTCAGGAAAAGGAAGTCTTACTCATATACAGTGCCATCCAAAGGTAATAAAGGAGGTCAGAATTGCTTCCACTGTGGAAAACTGGGCCACTTCAGTAGACAGTGTTACAGACGAGAGCCACAGGTAGGCAAGGG
>NW_006400110.1:315261-316943 GCF_000299155.1 Elephantulus edwardii | reverse complement strand
CCACAGTGTCCCTTTTCAGCTGGAAGTAGCTAAGAGAATACGCCATCCCCTTTTCCTTATGAATCAGGGTGAAGTCTCTCTCAAGGAGGAGTGATAGGGAATGACAAAGGACACACTGACAAAGGAGATTAATCAGAACTGGCTTTGACAAGCACTATGGCAATTGGACAATTAAAACAGACATGGGGAGGGGGAAGAAGAATGAACTGGGGAGGAGGGTAGAGAAAACAGTGCAACAACGAATGAATGAAAACCCAAAATCTCTGCAAATGTTCGTTAAAACGAATAAAATTTAATAATAATAATTAAAAAAGAACATCCTCAGCTTTATGTACTACGATGAAATCAGCCAGCTCCGCTTGGTTTGTAAAAGACTTGGTTTGCCAGGGAATGCTAAATCAAGAATTTCTCAAAGTGGAGCGGTACCATAATCTATGTCAGAAACAAGTTAAAGCACAACTCCGAAGGCGTGAGTCACAAAGGAGAAACCATTCATTAGCTCGTCATGCAGACATCCTTGCCGCTGTTGAAACAGGGCTATCACTGTTAAATATGACTTTCATGAAGTATGTGGATTCCAACAATCTCTGTTGCTTCATCCCAGGAAAGGTGATTGATGAAATTTACCGTTTACTGAGATATGCCAATTCTACCAGAGCCCCTCAGCGAGCTCATGAAGTACTTTAAGAGTTAAGGGATATTTCATCAATGGCAATGGCGTACTTTGATGAGAAGATTGTTCCAGTTCTAAAGAGAAAATTACCAGGATCAGATGTGCCCGGAAGACTCATGGGTTCTCCCCCAGTCCCAGGACCCTCCGCTGTCCTAACAGCAATGCAGCTGTTCTCCAAGCAAAATCCTTCAAGAAGTCATCAAGCTCCAGCAGCAGGTGAAAACCAATAGTGCTGGTCTGACTGTTCTCAGTCAGAAATTTCCGAGCTCCACACTAAAGTGCACGGACAGCAGAAACGGGACCAGGATGAGAAATTACTAGAGCAGACCCAGATTATAGGTGAGCAGAATGCACGGTTGGCAGAGCTGGAGCGCAAACTGCGTGAGGTAGTGGAGTGGGAAACTCCTCAGGTTTCCTCGGAAATGAAGAAAGGCAGCGGAAGCCATCGACTCTCTTAGGAATCTAAACACCTTCGGAATAGAAAGTAAATTGGAAGGAGGGTTGAGCCCTGGAGAAGGTCTGGCTTAGTAGCTTGAGCAGTTAAGCATATCAGAATACTGTGAGCACGCAGCGTCCCTTAGCTTCCGGGCTTTCCAAACACAACTTCAACCTGAGCTCCTTCATGGTTAAGACAGTCTTACCCGCTTCTTCTGGATGAAATGATGCACAGAATCTTTTTACTTTGCAATAGATTTATACTAACCAGATTTGTCCTATCATGTTTTGAGGAGTTGAACTTTTTTCCCTGTGCTGATGATGTTTAAAGTTTGTTTCTGCATATATGCACATTACTTGTGGATCATAAACTCAGGTTGTTTTTTCTTTCTTTCTTTTTCATTTATTTATTTAATTTTATTTTTTTTTTACAGAAGTTTTGGATTTCCAGTCATTCATTGCCGCAATTTTCTCCCTGCCCACCCCTCCCCACCAGCTCGCTTCCCCCTCCAAAGAGAGAGAGAAAAAAAATTCCTTCATTAGTATACAATTCCCACGTCCCTTCCCCCCACCC
>NW_006400110.1:299297-312885 GCF_000299155.1 Elephantulus edwardii | reverse complement strand
TTTGTATATGGAGTGAGGTGTGGATCTTGTTTTAGTCTTCTGCATACAGCCATAAACTCAGTTTTGACAGACTAGAAAGTTAAGTTTAAATACGGAAAATGACCTGTTCACTTGAAAGAAGAAAAAAGTTTTTTGTTATAAGTGACCGTTGTCTGAAATGTTTGAAAAGTAGTTAATGCCTTTGGGTATTGAAGTAATGGGTGATTAAAATGGACTTCCATAATATTGACTGTACAGCCTCTACAGTGCTGACTACATATTTCAATAAATTGCTGGCAAATGACTTACCCAATTGTTATATACCTGTTTTCAGTTTTCTTTAAGGGGCCATGTCCTACACTTGCGTGGATAATCATTGCCTAATCAACTCACTTAAAAAGCTTGCACTGGAATCTATCTTGAACCTCTCTACTTCACTTTTTAGAGCAGCTTCTTAGTTTATTTAAGCACTTAACATCTTCCACCACAACAGCTGCCTCTTGAGTGTAATGGTCAGTCCATTTGTCCTCCAGTTTTCTGGGGGCAAATGAGTATTGAAGCCTGTTGCTTTATCTGTTCTTTCTAGGGCTCAGATACACTGGCTGAGACAGAACCCCAAATTCCAAGGCACTTTGTTTTGATACTAGACCTCAGATGACTAGTCCTGTTCCTCACTCACCACCATATCACTTGCTGACCAAATGTGTAGACACAACTGTGGGATGCAGTTTGGCCATTGAAGCAGAGTTCACTAAAGAAAAACTGCACTATGAAAAAGCATTCTCACCTAAGGGAAGCTTTTTAATATTAATTCCATTTAACCTACCATGTCGAATAGAAGCTTTAACTTCTTTTGAACACCTGTTGTGAGACTGTAACTGGAGAAGCATATCTTGCACTGTTGAGCCTTTTGAGTGGTCACTTTGACTGTACACGATGGTTTCTTTTTCTCAGTTGTATATTTTTGAGACATCCACCCATCACTGTGCTACTCTTAATGTACTAAATTATTTAACTATTATGTGGCTGTTAAACTCTCCTCAGCAACTGTTGCCTTGGGCTTCAGTTATTTGAAGTAAATTTGGGTGTAAAATAGAAAATTATCCCTTTCTGGGTAGGAGTTTAACGGGTTATAAACCTAAGATTTTGGTTAAGTACCTTCAATGAATAAAAGCACAAGAGGTTATCAAATCTTACATCCATCCAGTATAACACGGTTTTGTCTCTTTCAGATTAATCTTACCAAATGAAACTCTTTCCTATCCGTTTATTATATTATCTTTTTTTAAGTTTTTTTGTATTTTTATTTACAAATGAATTTCATAAATAAACATGGTCAAACCACAAAATGTTTTCACTTCCATCTTTCATAGCTTATAAAAATAAATTATCTTAATAGATATTGAAATCTGACTGTTAAAATTGCATATATACATTTCTTGTCTCTAACCATTATACAGACATAACACTGCTCTAATTTTTAATATACAAATATAATCTGTAAGCTAACAGTAATTTCTACTAGTATGACCCAAATTTTATAAAATATAAAAATTTTATATATCCTGTATTTCAGGAAACTTATTTCCTGATCATTATTATGTGGAACTACAGTGATAATACCTGGTAAGCATTAACAATTATTTTTATGGTGAGAAATTTTACAAGGTCAGAGATAAGATTTTCTTAATAATGAAAATAACTTTGTTCCCAACAGATATGCCCTGCTATTTTTTCTAAATAGTGCAGAAGAAAGTCTTAATGAAAAATGAAACAAAAGCTAGTTATTTGACTTTTTGTTTTTTTCTTGCTTGAAACTGTTCTGTCTTGGTTTTTATGGACTTAATCAACATTGACAATGAAGGATCAATAGATTTCTTCTGTGATTCTTCTTCCATCTCTCTTTCTTCTTTATTGCCTGAGGAAATTCTTGTTCTTTCTGTTCTCTTCACCGGGCTTTCTCCTCAAGGATTTTTTCCATTGCTTTTGTTTTCTTGAAATTTGGATCTGAGGGATCCAAATTAAATAAGTGGGACGTATACATTGCCTGGAACCACGCATCCTTAACATTTACCTCAAAGTCATCCTCTAATAATTCCTTTCTTTTTATGAGCTGCTTTTTCTTCTTTTTGCTCAGATTCTGGTGCTCCACAATCTTGTTGTAATTGAAATATTTCTTGCTGTCCTCCTCCTCCTCATCCATCATGAGCAAAGCCATTTCAGCTTTTTGCCTTTCTATCTCAGTTTCTTCCTCTGGCGATGTGGACTCTTTTGTAGAGGCTCCTGATTTCTCCTTTCCATTCATTTTTCTAACTTCTTCAGCAAAGTATGGGTCATTCAAATCCACATCAGAGGGCAGTTCATCTTCACTGTTATCTTTAGCAAGAGCCTTTTGTTTCTTTTTCAGCCTTTTTTTCCTCCTTCTTCTTCTCCTCTAAAAATTGTTCCCAAGGAGTTAGTTTATCCTTTCCTTCCAGTTTATTTTTGACCATCTCTTCTACACTTTCTTTAAGACCTGGGACCCACTTAATTTCCATTTCCATCTCATTTTCTTTGCCTTTCTTTTCTTTTTCTTGAACAAGTTGCAAGAGCTGCCTGTATTTGGCGATTTGTTCTTCATCATCTTTCTGATTTTTCTGTTTTCCCTTCTTCTTCTACATTGACTCTATCATTACCTTGCGGTTCCTCCTCTAATTCTTCTTCCTCCTCATGGGATTTAGCCATATTGCTGCAAATTTGGGAGACGCCTACTGGGATACTCATGGCCTTTAATCATCTGCTTTCCTGGTGTTGGAACATTCTTCAGATAACAAAGTGCATGTTTACAAGTTTGCTGCATTTATCCTTGAATATCAGAGAGAGATAACCTTAGATTATTCTTTAATAATTGTTCATGAATTGCCAAGAGTTTCCCCAATTTCTTTTTAAACTACATTTAGATATCTTCAGTGGACTTCCATTATGAAAGTCTGTATTTGTGAACAACAGTGTATGGTTTTCATAATAAGCAATCACACTATTAGAAGGTATGTACTCTATTTAAAAATCCAAAGTTATACAACATATACTTGTAACCACCTGTCTATAAGGTTACTGAGTTGTACTTGTTAATACACAGATGCTCCATAGCTGTGGAAGAAGAAAATACGATGCTTGTTTCTTTTAGTCTTAATTCTTAGGATGTCTAGCACAAACATAATAGGAAACTACTCCCACCATTAATCAGGACAGTTCTTTATGGTGGCCATTGAACAATGTAGTGATGTTTAAGTTTCAACAAATCATTTTCATAATGTAAAATGAACTTTTTTCAGGAAAATTTTAAGTTAGCCTCCCAAAAGAGAGCCATCCTACCTTGCGTTCAAATCAATAGTTTAAATACTATGTGATTTTAATGTTGTGTTGTCCTGGAGCAGCATTTCAGAAAGTGTTTCCATCGTCTTCCTTGCCTGTGTTTCTAACACTCCTACATTGTCTTGGATCATTCCACCTTACTGATTTATTCTGGTACAACACTACAGGCATGCATGCATTCAGTGAGAAAAGGTGGAGGATATAAGACATTATGGGGATTGGTCTCAATGCTCCACCCCAACGAGATCCTCTGCATTAACCACATGCACTTGTTTTACTTGGTTTTTCACATATTCTGAAGAGGTTCTAGAACCTATTGTTTCTCAGACTCCTCTGTGTATACAGCCTGGAGTTAACGGGGAAACAATTGTATTGAGAGTGATCATACCGTTTAAAGACTGTTGGGATGCCATCAGGTCTAAAGCCACTGGTTTTAGAAAAACTTTTTTCCTGTAAAACATATTTGTTTGTTTTGTTTTGTTTTTTTTGTTCCTGAACTCTACGGGACTTGCCTTAATAATCTTTTTTTAATAAAAGTTTCAAAATGAATACGCTATTGTTCTACTTGTTGAAATGTTAAAAATCTTTGTAGCCCCCAAAGTGGGTAAAACAAAGTATAAGTAATGCCTAAATAAATAAGCTAAAAGGTGTCACTACAGATGGATTTTTGAGAGAAAATGGGTATATGGAAATAGGCTATGTGTAATAAAAAGACAATGGTACCTGAAGATTGCACTATTTTATGCTTTATTTTATATGCCATTTCATAGCCTGCACTTTAATCTCCAAAGAAACAATGTCTGATGTCCCAGTTGTTCCACGTTAAGAAATCTTTTCCTAAGACAGGGCACTTAATTCTATTTTACTATACTAATTTCTTGGAAATGGATTCTCTTTGAGTTCTCTATTTCCTTAGTTATAATATTTTCTAGGATCTGGGAACTTCCTATCTAATTTTATTTCCAACAATATATAGAATCTTAATTTAATGTACTATAACTCATGCTTGGTGATCAGCACATTCTTCTATCCTGTTCTACCAGGAGTACCCATTGTTTTATATTTACCAAACCCTCAAAAAATAACATACACTGTCAGTAAGATTTGAAGCCAGGAATGACACTGACAAAAATCATGCAGTCTCTCAGAAACTGCCAATTCATATAGGATTTTAAATTAATCCCTTTTAGTACACAAAACGATTAGCAAGGTAAAAATACAGACATCTATGTAGCCTTTCTGTGGCAAAACAGCATACTAATGCAACTCTACAAAATGAAACGGGCAACTAATTGCTGTATCCTATAATTTTTCACTTTTAATAGCAATATTGGTGATAAAGGTGACAGTTAAGTGATGTTAGCATTTTCTAATTTACTAACAATCTTTGTTAAGTTTCTGGAGTTGAGATTAAATCCACACTTTCCTAGTTGTGTTTGAGGGGCACCATGAGTTGTATAAGCATACTGATCTTTTATTTAGGTCTATTGGCAAAGCATGCTAATCCATATTCAAAGCAATATGATAGGTCAGAAGTGTTTAAAATTCCTCAATGTAGTATGATGTCTCTTACCTATGCTCATGAGCAACAATAAATTTCTAGTTTACCTTCTGGAAAAAAAAAGAAGTTATTCAGAGAAACTTGTTTGCGGAAACTCTCAGATCTCACTCAGATGAAGACGTTGAGCTTGTCCTTAACCAGACCCTTCAGCTCATAGTGAATTTTAGTACTTTTGGGTGGCAGCCACACAGGTCCAAGATGAAATAGTGCTCTCTGGCACTGTCTCTTACTGAGAGGAAGGAGTCCAGACTGTTTTAATTTTCATCCCATATGCTTCTGTACCATGGACTGCCAAGAAAACAAACAGATTCATCCTGGAGAGGGTTAAACCCGTCTACTCCTTGGAGGCAAGGATTCTGGGGCTTCGTCTGACATACTTTGGGCATATTGCAAGGAGGGACAGGTGCTTGGAGAGGGACATCATGCTTGGTAGGGTGGAGTGACCACTCAAGAGGGAAAGACCCTCTATGAGATGCATTGATTCAGTGACTGGGGTAATTGGGATGGGTGTGTCAGAGGCAGTGCTATTGGCACAGGATAGAGCAGGGTTTAGGGCTGTTGTACATAGGGTCACTATGAGTCACAAACGACTTGATGGCACATAACAGCAACAACAACCCATATGCTTCTGAGTTTTGTTCTTCAGATAGCATGTTGGGGTCAGTCACTAAGTGGCACTTCTCTGACCAGTTGACCAAATGAGCTACTCAAGACTTTACTTAATCAAGAGATAAGAGGAGAGGAGAGGAACTCAAGACTGTCCTCTGTCCTTGGCAAAATTTTTTAATATCCAAGCCCAAGTGCAAATGGGCTCTCCCTAAGCTAGGCAAATGGATAGAAAATAATAATTTGACTATAGTTTAAATATTAAATAAATGGAATTTCCTGAGAAAGACAAAATGAAAAAAAATAAAAAGAAAATGAACATATCATCTACAGCCATACTCATGTTTGTTGTTGTTGTTGTTCCATGCCGTGAAGTCATCTACTGCCCATAACAATCCTATGTACAGCAGCTCTGAACTCTGCTCTGTCCTGAGATAGTCCCACTAATTATGACACACTAATCCTCATTGCCCCAGTTACTGTATCAGTCCATCTCATCCGGGGTCTTCCTCTCCAGTGTTGTCCCTCCATCTTTCCTATCATGATGTCCTTCTCCAAGGACTGGTCTCTTCTGGCCATGTGCCCAAAGTATGTAAGACAGAGAGTAAAAATCCTAGTCTTCCAGGTTTCACCCTCTCCAAAACAGAACTATTTGTTTTCTTGGCAGTCCATGGCATACTCAAGACTCTTCTCCAGCACCACCACTAGAAGGCATTAATTCTTCTGCCATCTTTAGTTATTGTCCAGCTCTCTGATGCATAGAAACTAATTGCAAAGACCATGGCTTAGATTAGGTGCACTGGAGTCTCTAGACTTACATCTAGACTTACTTGTTTTTCAGCACACTGGAGTAGATTTTCCCAGTGCAAATCATCTTTTGATTTCCTGACTTCTGGTGTTAAGAATGTTAATTGTGGGGCTGAGCAAGCTATAATTGTTAACAACCTCAATCTCTTCTTCATCTATGAGGATGGTGAGAATCTTTGTCTTCTTGATGTTAAGCTTCAATCTATATAGAATGCTGCAGTTCTTGACCTTCTGCAGCAAGCCCTTCAGATCTTCAGTTTCAGCAGGCAAGGTTGTATCATCTGCATGATATAGATTGTTGATGAGCCTTCCTCCAATCTTGATGCCACATTCCTTCTCATAAAGCCCTGTTTCCTGAATGAGCTGTTCTGCATATAGATTGAAAAGGTATGGAGACAGGATGCATCCCTGATGTACTCCTTTCCTGATTTTGAACCATGCAGTGTTTTCCTGTTTTAGTCTGAGGGCTGCTTCCAAGTATAGATAGGTTTCACATATGCACAATCAAGTGTTCTGGGAATCCCATTCTTCTCAAATACCCTTGACATGTTTCTCAGATTTATCATACTTGGTATCTTTCAACATAACCAATTTCTGTATGTAAATACATTCAGTGAGAATTCTTCATTTTAGAGAAATGTCTTTATATTAACGTCTTTATCAAGAAGAATGTGACATCAAGATTGAAAGAAGATTCAGAAATAACCTGCATTGTGTGGGTGACACAACCCAGCTTCCTGAAAGTGAAGAGAATTTAAAATATTTGTCGCAGAACAGTAAAGACTACAATCTTCAATATGGATTATATTTCACTATCAAGAAAGACCCACAATATTGGATCAATAGATCCAATTGGATCCAGTTGGATCATCATGAGAGATGGAGAAAAGATTGACATTGTTAATAATTTAATTTTTCTTTAATCTACAGTTAACAACCTGGGTAGCAGTAGTAAAAAATCAAAAGTGTTGCATTGGAAAAATCTGCTTTCAAGGGCTTTTCAAAAGTGATGAACAAGATATCACTTTTTTTTTGTTTGTTTCTTTTAAGCTACCACTTTAAAGACTAAAATGTGCCTGATTCATGCTAGGATCTCCTCATTTACTTCCTATTCATCTGAAAATTGGACAATGAATAAGAATGACAGAAGAAGAATCAATGTCTCTCAATTGTGGTGTTGGAGAAGATTATTTAATACCCCATGCTTTGCCTAAATGTCAAATAAATCTACCTTTAAGGAAGCAAGGTTACTCCTTAGAAGCAAGGATGGTGAAACTTCATCTCACACACTTTGGGCATGTTGTCAAGAGGGCAGGCTAGCTGTGAAAAAACCATACTTTTAGATATGTTGCTCATAGGGTTGACTCAATGACACTTAAAAACAACAGCTTATTGGTTTACCTGAATAAATTCTTTCTTATTTTCCCCTGACAAACTCTTGCTTAAAATAAAGTGCTGGTAGAAGTCATCATCAATCTTTTGTGCACTTTTAAGAGTAAAGAAAAGATAAGAAACATAAAAGAAAGGAGGGGAGAAGGCACAAAAGAGACACTATCATTCAAAAATCAGTGCAGTCCTTTACTAGAGAAATGTAAATGCTAAACTACCTGAAAATGAAAAAGGTAAGAAAAAACAACAACAAAACACCTCCAACAAACCTAAAAAAACAATGCCCCCCCAAACCCAAAAACCCCAAAACTGAAACAAAAAAAAAAACCAACCCAACCCAAACCAAACCAAACCAAACCCACCAAGCAAGCAAATAATTGTTGCTAGAAAGTCAATCACAGCTCATAGAAACCCTAAAAGATAGAGCAGAAAAAAATCTCAAAGCTGTAATCTTTATGGAAACAGATAGCTACATCTTTTTCCCAGGGATTTCTGGTTGCTTTGAACTGCAGATCTTGTGATCAACAGCCAAGTACTTAACCACAATGTAACCAGGACTCAAGAAAGAGGAAAATGTGACTTATTTGTCATTATTTAGAATAGAATTCTTGTCCTTGAAATATGGACAGATTAAAAACTTTATGTTTTGAGGTTTGGGTTTGGTTTTTTTGCTTTTGGTTTTTTAAACCAGTTTCTTAACTATATTTTGCATCCTTCTTTGTTTAGAGAATTATTACAATTTGCAATTATATATTTATTTGTCTGATTATCTCTTTTTTGTCAACCTTGTTATTGTTGTTAGGTGCTGTTGTGTTGACTAAAACTCATAAGGACCCTATGAACAGCTGACCAGTGTTGCCCTATACTTATCCTTAAGCATTGTGAAACAGGAATAATGTATGTTTTGTTCACATATAAGTATTTGTTTCCCTATCATCAATGTCTTGTTATGAAGTAATTGGTATATGATAGATGTTTAATAAAATGATTGGAAAAAAAATTAAAAGTTTTAATTATTTTTGAAATCCATATATTAAGATAGAAGAGTTAACATATTAGAGTTCTTATCTTTTGTTTACCTACTGGCTAAATTTGAATAAGGAAACTCTAGATGATGAAGATTAGTTTCAAAAGAATTCAGTGGCTTAAATAAATAAAAAGAAAAACTCCATAACTACTGATCTTCTTAAGTAATTTACAACATTGTTGTTGTTACGTGTCATCGAGTCTTCAAGTAGGACTTATTGTGACCCTGTGAAGAGACCTAGATCTTGTTCTATCCTGTGCCATTCACACTATTTCTGATATACCCAAGTCTGTTGTTACAGTCACTGTATCAATCTATCTTGTTGAGAATGTCCCTCTCTTTTGATCACTCTCCAACTTCCCCAGCATGATGTCTATCAGAGCTGACCAATAGTAGATCCTCCAGTGGGTTTTCAAAGAGAATAAATTACATGTGAATAGATTGCTCATATTTCTCCACAGAGCAGCTGATAGATTTGAATAATGTAACTTTGTGCTGGCAGTGCAATTCCTTAGCACTAAGCCACCAGAGCTTCCTTTAGATGCATCCAATTGTTGTTGTTAAGTACTATCAAGTCAAGTATGACTCATAGCAATCCTATGAATAGCCGATCTGCATCTTTCCCTATCCTGTGCCATCCTCCTCATCTATGACACAGTCAAGCCCATTGCTGAAGTCAACCCATCTTTATTGGGATCTTCATCTTCTTTGCTGACTCTATCTTTCCAAGCAGGATATTTCTTTCTAAGGAGTAGTTTCAGCTAGCTACACATGTCCAAACATCACTATCCTTACCTCTGAGGAGTACCTAGGTTGCACCTTATCCAAGGCATACTCTTGTTCACTTGACAGTCCATGGGATATTCAGCACTCTTCTCCAAAACCACTCAAAGGTATTAACTCTTCTCTTATATTTCTTATTCATTGTCCAACTTTCAGAGAAATAGGAAGTAATTTAAAAGAATCTGGCTTGGATCAGGCACACCTTAGTCTTTAACATCTTTGCTCATTAGCACTTTGGAGCATCCCTTGAAAGCAGATTTTCCCAATGCAATACTTCTCTTGATTTATTGGCTACTAGTACCTTGGCTGTTGGCTGGAACCAAGGAAAATGAAATAATAGGCAATTTAACTATTTTCTCTATCATGATGTTGCCTATTGCTCCAGTGATAAGAGGTTTTGTTTTCTTGATTGATACATAATTCATATTGAAGACTCTTGTTGTTGTTGTTATTGTGCCGTCAAGTCGTTTGCAACTCTTAGTGACCCTATGTACAACAGCCCTAAACCCTGCTCTATCCTGTGCTAATCGCATTGCCTCTGACACACCCATCCCGATTACCCCAGTCACTGAATCAATACACCTCATAGAGGGTCTTCCCCTCCTGCACTGTAGTCTTGATTTTTCTGTAATAAGTGTTTCATGGTCCCTCAGGGCAACATGACCAAAGTACGTGAGATGGAGCTTAAAAATCCTTGTCTCTAAGAAGTAATCTGGTTTTATCACCTTATAGACCTGTTTGTTCTCTTAGCAGTCCATGGTATGTTCAATACTCTTCTCCAGAATCAGGACTCAATGGCATCACTTCTTTTTCTGTCATCCTTAGTTATTGTCCAGCTCTTTGATGCATAGCAACTAATTGTGAAGACCATGGCTTGAATTAGGCATACTTAGTCTCTAGACAGACATCATTGCTTTTCAGCACTCTGGAAAGGTACTTGACAGCGGATTTTTCTCAAGGCAATTAATTTTTTTAGTTTCTGACTGCTAATAGCTTTTCAATTTGTATGCAGAACAGATTATTCAGAAAGCAGGCCTTTATGAGGAGGAATTTGACATCAAGATTGGAGGAAGGCTCATCAACAACCTATAATATGTAAATGACACAACCTTGCATGCTGAAACTGAAGACCTGAAGTGCTTGCTGTAGAAGGTTAAGGACTGTAGTCTTCAATATGGATTGAAGTTAAACACTAAGAAGACAAAGATTCTCATCACTGGACCAATTGGCAGCATCATGATAGACGGAGAAGAGATTGAGGTTGTTAGCAATTACAGCTTGCTCGACCCCCCAATTAACACTCTTAACACCAGCAGTTAGGAAATCAAACGATGAATTGCTTTGGGGAAATCTGCTGTCAGGGAACTCTCCAGAGTGCTGAAAAGCAATGATGTCAGTCTAGAGACTAAGGTGCACCTAATTCAAGCCATGGTCTTCACAATTAGTTGCTATGCATCAGACAGCTGGACAATGACTAAGGATGACAGAAAAAGAACTGATGCCTTCACGTTGTGGTGTTGGAAGAGTCTTGAACATACCATGGAATGCCAAGAAAACAAATAGGTCTGTATTGAAGAGAGTGAAACCAAGTCTGTCCTTGGAGGATAAGATTTTGAAGCTCTGTCTTATATACTTTGGGCACGTGGCCAGGAAAGGCCAGTCCTTGGAGAAAGAACTCATGCTTGGAAGGGTGGAGGGACAGCATAGGAGAGGAAGACCCTGGATGAGATGGATTGATACAGTAACAGAGGCAATGGGTATTGGTGTGTAGGAATTAGTGAGATTGGCTCAGGACAGGCAAGGCAGGGTTCAGAGCTGCTGTACATAGGGTCACTATGGGTTACAGGCAACCAGATGACACATAATAACAACAACAACAACACCAAGAGTGCTGTTTCTGGAACCAAGCAAGGTGAAATTGTTAGCAATCTCAATCTTTTCTACATCTATCATGATGCTGCCAATTGGCCCAGTGGTAAGAATTTTTGTTTTCTTGATATTGAGCTTCAATCTTTATTGGAGGATACAGTCCTTGACTTTTTGCAGCAAATGCTTCAGGTCCTCCTCAGTCCCGTCAAGCAACTTTGTGTCATCTGCATAACTCAGATTGTAATACATAGACACTATTTATTGACCATATTGGCCTTAGGAAATAATTTGGGAATAAATTTGACTCAGGTTGAATAAATCTTAGCTATGTACCCTGGCTATGTTTATTGGTATATTATTTTCCTACTGTTGCTAACAAATTGCCATAAAATTGATGACTTAAGACAATTTGAATATATATCTTGCAGTTCTTGAGAAAAGAATGCTTAAAGTGTACCAGACCCAAGTCAGGGTATTTTTATTGTTTCTTATGCACATGAAAGTTGGACAATAAGGAAAATAAAAGAAGAAAGGATATCTTTGAATTTAGTGTTGGCAAAGACCATCAACTGACAAAAGAACAAATAAGATACTTAGTCAAGACTGTTCCTTAGAAGCAAGAATGTGAAAATTTGTCTCACATTTTTAGGCATATTATCAAGAAAGGAGAAGGACATTATTCTTGTAAAAGTAGGTCATCAAGAAGACCCTCAACAAGATGGATTGTCACAGTGCTGCCCCAAAAAGCTCATGCACAGCAAAGATTTTGAGGATAGCCTAGAATTGGGTAGTTTTATTCTGCTGCACATAGAATTGCTACAAGCTGGAGATAACTCAATAAAACCTGGCAAAAGCAGTAAATTGCTCCCTAGTTTTTGGAGACCATGTACTTTCCTGGGCTCTTGGATTCTTTGCTCCTTTGATACCTGGTTCTATGCTTACATCTTATTCCTCTTTCTTGCACTCTCATGTTTCTGCCTCCATTTTATAAAAAGTCTTATGATTAGATCGGGTCCAACTGCAAATAATTGTTTCGTCTCAAGATCTCCAATTTAGTCAAATCGTGAACGTTCCATTTACCATGTAAGGAAACATATTGACATGCTCAGGAAATTAAGAAATGGACATCTTTCTGTCACAGTTGGTTCAGGAGTAAGACTATGATCTCAATCAGAGTAGGATTCTTCTCCTGGATTGTTAAGATGAAAAATTGTTGTTGTAATTGTAAAACTGACCCATAGCTGACCCTCCAGTGAGTTTTCAGAGGCAGTAAATGGCTTATGAGAAGATTGCTAATTTTTCTCACACAGAGAAACTGGTGGTTTTGAACTATGTACCTTTGCTTTGACAATGCATTTCCTTCCAAATAAGTGTCAGAGCTCCTTGGTTTGCTGGTTTTGCCTTTTTTTCTTTCTTTCTTTCTTTTTTTCCCCTGGCGGGACGTGGGCCGCAGTCACACGCAGGGCGGCGGGCGGCGGGCGGCGATAGCGGCACTCCCCGCGATGATGGGGAGAGGCCAAAACGCACACGGCAGGGCGGCCAGAGACGGGCTAGGGGAGGCCTGCTCGGTCAAAGGACCTCACAATGCCACCGGTGCCACGCAAGGAGGGGCTAGGGCAGGCGAGCGAGGCCGGGTGGGGTCCACCACGGGATGTGGCTTAGGCCCGGCCCCGGAGAGCACGACGATCTGGGAGGGTTTTACCTTTTTTTTTTAAAAGAAAATTTTAATATATCTACCAGCTGAAAAATAGGAGTACTGAAGGCTCAAGTGGGTTGGTTTCTTTTTTTTTTCCCTTTCAGCTTGTTTATAAGAGATACTTCAATCTCTTTTAAAATTTTTCTCCCTTTTGCCTACACTAGTTGAGATTTGTTTCTAATGTTGAAAACTACTGGGGCATCTTGCTCCAGTTTTCAGAACCAGGTTCAAGGAGAGCAAACTTGTACATGTTGGTAGGTTAAGTTCATAGAAAACTCAGGTTTTGGAGTTGTTTCTGCATCAGCCTTATTGTTGTTGTTATGTGCCATCGAGTCGCTTGCGACTCATAGCGGCCCTATGTACAACAGCCCTAAACTCCACTCTGTCCTGTGCCAATCGCACTGTCTCTGACACTCGCATACCAATTATCCCAGTCACCGAATCAATCCACCTCATAGAGGGCCTTCCTCTCCTGCGCTGTCCCTCCACCCTCCCAAGCATGATGTCCCTCTCCAAG
>NW_006400110.1:288267-294837 GCF_000299155.1 Elephantulus edwardii | reverse complement strand
GTTTGTTATGATCTACACAGTCAAATGCCTTTGCATAGTCAATGAAACACAGATAGACATTCCTCTGTTATTCCCTGCTTTCAGGTAAAATCCATCTAACATCAGCTACAATATCCCTCGTACCACGACCCCTTCTAAACCCAGCCTTGACTTCTGGTAGTTCTCTGCTGATGTGCTGTTCCAGTCATTTTTGGATAATCTTCAGTAAAATCTTGCTTGCATGTGAAATCAATGAGATCGTTCTATGGTTTCCACACTCAGTTGCGTCACCTTTTTTTGGGATGGCAACAAATATAGATCACTTCCAGTCAGTTGGCCAAGTGGTTGTTCTCTGTATTTCTTGGCACAACTTGGTGAGCACGTCCAGGGCCCCATCTGTTACCTGAAATATGTCAGTTGGTATACCATCTATTCCTGGAGCCTTTTTTTGCCATTTCCTTCAAAGCAGCCTGAACTTCTTCTTCATCACCATAGGCTCTTGCTCATATGTTGTTTCATGAAATTCTTCTGTGTCTGCCAATTTCTTTCGATACAGGGATTCAGTTGTTTTCATATTGGTTTGAGTATAGTTTTTCATAGTATTCTAATGTTAGCTTTTTTTAAAATTTTATTTGAGTCTCTTGAGATGTTGCCAGATGCATCTCTTATTCGGATTATTTTTGTCTTCTCCCTCTTTTCTTTTGTGAGTTTTGCTAGTGGTTTTTCGATCTTATTGACCTTTTCAAAGAACCAACTCCTAGTTTTGTTGATACTTTCAATTGTTTTTGGTTTTCTATTTTATTTATTTCTGCTCTAGTTTTTATAATTTCAGTTTTTTAGAGGGTGTTGGGTTTTTTGCTGTTCTTTTTCAATTTGCTGGAGATATTGGGTTAGAGAGTCAATAGTCTGTTTTTTCTGTCTTTTGATGTGTTTGCTTATTGCTCTAAATTGACCTCTGATTACTGCTTTGACTGTTTTCCAGAGGTTTTGGCAAGTGGTGTTTTCATTGTCATTAGTTTCAAGAAACTTTTCAATTTCATTTTTCATTTCTTCTAGTACCCAATCATGTTCAAGCAAGGTGTTGTTCAGCTTCCAAATATATGGTTTTTTTTCTTCTTTGTCATCCTATTATTAATTTCTAATTTTGTAGCATTATGGTCTGACAAGATGGTTTGTATTATTTCTATGTTTTTTAACTTGTTGATTCTTGCCTTGTGACCTAGAATGTGATCTATTCTAGAGAATGTTCCATGCACATTGGAGAAGAAGGGGCACTGTGCTTTTTTGGGGTGCATTAGTCTATAGATATCTATGAGGTCAAGTTGGTTTATTGTGTGATTTAATTCTTCAGTATCTCTGTTGAGTTTTTTTATGGTAGTTCTATCTTTTCTTGAGAGGGGTGTATTGTAGTCTGCGAGCACTATAGTAGTGTTGTCTATTTTCTTTTTCAGTTTTGTTAATGTTTGTTTTATGTATTTTGCTGGTCTTTTATTTGGTGCATAGATATTTATTATTGTTATATCCTCTTGTTCTATTGAACATTTCAGCTTTATTTAGTGACCCTCCTTGTCCTTTGTGATGGTTTTTACACTGATATTTATTTTATCAGAGATTAATATAGCTACTCCTGCTTTTTTCTGGTTGCCATTTGCTTGGTATATTTTCCCCCACACTTTTATTTTTATCCTGTCTTTATCTTCATTTTTCAGGTGTGTCTCTTGTAGACAACATATTCATGGATTTTGGTTTTTTTATCCAATCTGCTACTCTCTTTCTTTTCAGCAGTGCATTTAAACCATTCACGTTCAGTGTGACTATTGAGAGGCTAGGTTTTATTACTATAATTCTGTTGAGTTCTTTTTGGTGTTGCTAGTTAATTTGGACCATGCAGCTTTCTGTGGTTTGTCTGTAAGAAGGACATCTCTGAGTCTCTCCTGCAATGCTGTTCTTCTTTCTTAGGTTTTGTTCTTTTTCCTTCTTTTTTGAGTGACAGATCAGTGGTGACAATTCTATCTTCAATTTCACTGATTCTGTGTTCCATCTCGTCACCTCTGCTCATATGTCCCTCCATCATGTTGACAGCCTCTGAAACATTGGACCTTATATTTTGAATTGTGGATTCTTATTTTTCCAGTGCCACTAATGCCTCATTTGTTTTCTCTGCAATGTTCTGCATTGTTTTTTGAGCTCCTCCTGGTTTTTGCTTGTAGTATCCCGTAATTCATCAAGTTTGTCTTTCATCCATTGGATATATTCAGTCACTTCTCTTTTAAATTCTGTGTCAGAAAGTTCCATCAGACTTTCTGGTTTCAGGAAATCCAGTGATACTGTGTCACCCTTTTTGAGTGACATTTTGCTTTGCTCTTGTGCATTGTGTGGGATAGTTTGCTTTGTTTGAGACATTGATATGTTCTTGATCTGAAGACAATGCTTTAGAGGTCACTTGGGCAGCTACCCCACTTGTGCATTTCTCTGAATTTCTGACTTCAGAGAAATGTCAGTTTGGAGCTTGTGAGGGCAATCTCTTGTTGGTAAGACATGTCAAGGTGCTCCCGATTAAAGTCAAGTTGATTGCGAAGACCTGTTGCCACCAGTGTGGAGCCAAATGGGGTGAGGCAGGCACAGGGTTGGGGTGATCGTAAGGGCAGGTCAAACACTTGGGGGACCTTGCTCAGACCTCTGCTGTCGGAGTGTGCTCACGATTGGGGTTCCTACTCAAATTCACACTGACTTTTTCCCACCCAGTGGTTTTCTCAGTGTTCCCTGTCTGGTGGCACTTATGCAGGTGCCCTCACACAACAGCCCCTGCTCCAGCAGAATCCTGGTTCCAACAGGACTCAAAAAGTCAAGGTGAAATTGCCACCGACCCACTAGCCTCTGGCTGGTCTGCAGAGTCCACAAAAGCCACCAAGTGGCTGGCTCGCTTCTGGGTGTTGGTGTGGCCCAAGAGAGCTTGGCCAAATTCCCCACCAGTGGGCACACCCTTGGATGCTCTCCCAGGTAATCAGCAATGCCCCACTAAACCCAGACAGGATCCTACCCACCTTTCTCCTGCCAGAAGGAAGCTGATAGCTTCTGGTGATGGCTGATCTGCAGTGGTGCCCTGAGGTCACTGGGCTGCGGCGGGAGCTGAGGTGCCTGGTTGTGGAGCTGCAACGGGGGTGGGGGAAGGGGGAGGAAGCAAGGGACTGGAAGGGGCACAGGAGCAAAGGACTTGGACACTGCTACTAGGAGGCAGGGGGTGGGGTTTGGGCACTGCTGGGGGTTTATGCAGTGGCACCCTGCGTGGTGGGGTCACGCAGGCGCAGGCTGCAGAGGGGTCACACAGTGGCCAGTAGTCAACTTCTCGGGGGTCACAGGGTCGGTGGTGGTTGCTCCTCTGGAGTTCTGTGGTGGCTAGCAGACTGTTGCTCCTCCCAGGTCTCTTAGAAGCTTAGGGTGGTCCTCTGGAGTCTCAGGGTGGCAGGCAGTTGCTCCCAACTTGCTCCTGGTGGGTGGGTTTCACAGTGGCTTGGCTGGTGTCTTTTGGCTGGAACTCAGCTGTCCTGTGTGTGGTTGAAATTCCAGCTCTCTGGCTGGCGCTACTTTCCGGCTGGCACTGCATTCAGGCTCTGATAACGACATTCTTACGCACGTGACCTGGGGACTCTGGCTCTTGTCTCAAGCCAAAAGAGTCTTCTCAATTTTTCTTTTTCCATCTTTGTAGCTGCAAAAGGAGCGATTTTATAAAATTTCTTACTCAAGCTCCTAACATCTTGTTGTTATATGCTGTTGAGTCACTTATGACTCATAGCGACTCTATGTTCAATAGCTCTGAATTCTGCTCTAAACTGAGTTAATCTCACTGTCTCCAGCACACACCTACCCCCATTACCCCAGTTACTGTGTCACTTCATCTCATCTGGAGTTTTCCTCTCTGCCATATCTCCATATTTCCAAGCATGATGTCCTCCAAGGACCGGTCCTTCCTGGCCACATGCCCAAAGTATGTGAGATGAAGCTTCAAAATCCTAGACTCCAAGGAGCAGCCTGGTTTTATCTTCTCTGAGATAGATCTCTTTGTTCTCTTGGTAGTCCTTGTTCAGTTCAATATTCTTCTCCAGCACCACAACTCAAAGGCATCAATTCTTTTTCTGACATTCTTTGTGTAGTCATTGTGTAGCTCTCTAATGCATAGCATACGACCATAAATTGGATCAGGTGGTGTCTAGACTGACATCATTGCTCCTCAGTACTCTGGAGAGGTCCCTGACAACAGACTTTCCCAATATAACTCATCTTTTAATTTCCTATTTACTGGTACCAAGAGTGTTGATTGTGGAGCCAAACAAAATGAAGCTGTTAACAATTTCAATCTCTTTTCTGTCTTTTATGATGTTTCCCAAAGATGAGAATCTTTGTTTTCTTGATGTTGCGCTTCAATCTATATTGAAGACTACAGTGCGTGACCTTCTGCAACAAATATTTCAGGTCTTCCTCATTTTCAGCAAGCATGACTGTGTTATCTGCATAGTGTTGGTGTTGATTAGTCTTCCTTCAATCCTGATGCCACGTTCCTCCTCATAAAGTCCAGCCTCCTCAATGATCTGTTCCACATATAGATTGCAAAGGTATGGAGACAGGACATATCCCTGACTTACTCCCTTCCTGATTTTTAACCATGCAGTGTTTCCCTGCTTTGTTCTGAGGACTACTTCCTTGTCCAAATATATGTTTCACATAAGCACAATTAAGTATTCTGGATTCACATTCTTCTCAACGTTACCCACAATTTTTTGTGATCTATACAGTCAAATGCTTTTTCATAGTCAATGAAATACAGACATTCCTCTTGTACTCTCTGCTTTCAGCTAAGATCCATATGATGTTGGTTATAATGTCCCTAGTGTCACAACCTCTTCTTTTTTTTTTTTACAACCTCTTCTAAAACATACTTGCAAATCTAGCAACCCTTTGTTGATGAGCTGTTCCAATAGTTTTTGGATAACCTTCAGTAGGATCTTGCTTGCGTGTGGTATTAGTGATATTGTTTGATTATTTCCACACTCT
Source organism: Elephantulus edwardii (assembly GCF_000299155.1). Classification (NCBI taxonomy): domain Eukaryota; kingdom Metazoa; phylum Chordata; class Mammalia; order Macroscelidea; family Macroscelididae; genus Elephantulus; species Elephantulus edwardii. Next base: position 289,809 of record NW_006400110.1, on the reverse strand, counting down.
GTCAGAACACTGGTTTGTTTGGGTTTTTTTTGTTTGGTTTTTTTTTAAATGGAAATAAGTATGGATTGCCTAACATCTTTTTCTTAACAAAATCCTGCAGTTTCATTAATCTACGATGAACCTCGCTTCTGACATCAACTGTAAAAAAAGTGAGGGAGGGCAACGTGAGGATGGCTGAATCTGATCTCTGTTAACTTCACTAAGGAGAACTACTCCCATGAACAGCATCTACAATCAAAACCAATTCCCAAGGGTCAGACATGCTACTTTTTACTAAGTTCATCTGCTCTACTGGGTCTCAAATCTGTTGCTATAGTTACACAAACCTCACAGAAACACACTAATGATTATGAGGTTTGTATAAGAAGTTATTAAATTACAACTCAGGTTGGCAACAAGAAACAGTTTCTCAGTTAGGATAGGCTTTTTTGTTTGTTTGTTTGTTTGTTTGTTTCTAACCCATTTATTTAACCTGACCTGGAGATGAACAGGCTGGCTGGGGACCGGAAGGGCATGGCCATTACAAACCAACACAGGCCAATGTGGCCCTTAGGCCAAAGTGGAGTTGTTCCAGCTGTGTTCATGTCATAGTAGTTGATGTAGACACTGTCAGAGCTGACGTACAGGCACTGGGAAAGTTGACCACATCTTGCTGATGCTGTACAGGCTGCAGAGCGTGCACATGTCACTCACCCCCCCCAAAACCAGGAGCTGGTCCAGGACTACATGCACCGCAATGCACTGGGTCTGTTGGCTGGTGGCCTGTGTCAGCTGCTGCGTGAGCTCAGAGAGCAGCCCGTTGGGCAGAAGGCATGAGGAACATTCGTGTTCATGAACATCAGCATGACGGAGAAGCATAGTGGGCTTGAGATTCAGGCAGAAGAGAATTTGAAGTCCTTCAGTCTTCAGCAATCCTGATTATACTAATCACTAATACTGGAATCCTTAGTTTAAGATCTACTGATGAGATGTTGTATACATTTGGGAATTTTAGGCTCGTTTGGAGCATACATACAATTGTTAATTTTTCTGGGGAACAGGTATTTCAGATTTTTATTAAGTTTGAAAAAAGTCTTCCCACTAAAAATTTTAAGATCTGCTAGTCTGTAGCATAGACTACTAGAATAAAGTTAGATGAGACAATATTGTTTAGACCAGCATTGTGCATTATGATGGTAATGAGAGTTTTGGTTTGGGGGAATATAGATCTGTTCCACCGAGAGGCAATGAGCAAGAGATAGTGAGAATTTCTGTTTGGGAAAACGTTAATAGTAAATACTCTGGTGGTGTTAAGGGTTTATTTTTCAAAGTCTGCTGTTAGGGACCTCTCCAAAGTACTGAAGAGCAATGGTGTCTCTCTGGAGACTAGGTGCATCTGATACAGGCTATGGTCTTCACTTGTTATGCATCAGAGAGTTGGACAATGACCAGGGAGGATAGAAAGAGAATTGATGCCTTTAAGCTATGGTGCTGGAGAAGAGTATTGGGAATACCATGGACTGCTAGGAAAACAAACAGATTTGTCCTGGAAAGGGTTAAACC
>NW_006400110.1:285282-286699 GCF_000299155.1 Elephantulus edwardii | reverse complement strand
CAGAGTCAGCCATAGTTTGTTATGATCTACACAGTCAAATGCCTTTGCATAGTCAATGAAACACAGATAGACATTCCTCTGTTATTCCCTGCTTTCAGCTAAAATCCATCTAACATCAGCTACAATATCCCTAGTACCGCGACCCCTTCTAAACCCAGCCTGGACTTCTGGTAGTTCTCTGTTGATGTGCTATTCCAGTTGTTTTGGGGTAATCTTCAGTAAAATCTTGCTTGCATGTGAAATCAATAAGGTATAGATGTTTTAATTTGCATCTCTCTTAGAGCTAGGGATTTTTGAACATTTCTTCATGTTCTTGTTAGCCATCTGACTGTCATCTTCAGTGAAGTGCCTGTTCATATCCTGTGCCCACTTTTCTATTGGATTATTTACCTTTATCTTGTTGTGGTGCTCAAGTGTGTTATACACTCTGGATATAAGTTCCTTATCTGATATGTTACTACCAAATACTTTTTCCCAGTGGGTGGCTTCCCTTTTTAACCTGTTGGAGAAGTTTTTGGGTGTGCATAGGGATTTGATTCTTAGAAGATCGCATTCATCTACTTTACCTTCTCCTGGTTGTAGGTTTTTCAGTATACTTGGAAGGCTGTTTATGTTGTGGATTAGGACTTCTAGCATTGTTCCTGGATTTTCTGTAATGAAGTTTGTAGTCCTTGGTTTTACTCCTAGGTCCATGATCTACCTTGAGTTGGTTTTTGTGTATGGAGTGAGGTGTGGGTCTTGCTTGAGTCTTTCGCAGATACTTTTCCAATTTTGCCAACACCATTTGTTAAAAAGACTGTCGTTTCCCCACTTAACTGATTTCATCTCCTTGTCAAAATCAGTTGACCATAGATAGATGGGCTGATCTCCGGATTCTCAGTTCTATTCCATTGATCTAGGTGTCTGTCATTGTACCAGTACTATGTTGTCTTTAGCACCAAGATAGTGTAGTAGGATTTGAAATCAGGGTGTGAGATACCTTCTACCAGTCTTCTATTTTTAACGCGTGCTTTGCTTATTCGGGACTTCTTTCCATTCCACATGAAACTGGAGATTGCCTTTTCCATCTCTTTAAAGAATGGGGTTTGCATTTGCACTAGGATTGCATTAAACGTGTAAATTGCCTTTGGTAGTGTTGCCATTTCCACAATATTGAGTCTTCCTATCCATGAGAAAGGGATATTCTTCCACTTCTCAAGATCTCTTTTTGTTTCTTGTAGTAAGGTTTTGTAATTTTCTTTGAATAGATCCTTTGTGCTTCTGGTTAAATTTATTCTCAAATATTTAATCTTGTGATTAGCTATTTTTTTTCTTAGTACCGGCTCCGAATTCTCTTTGTCACTGTAGAGAAATCCGACTGATTTTTGTATGCTGATCTTATATCCTGTCACATTGCTAAATTGGTCCACTGTGTCCA
>NW_006400110.1:277483-285182 GCF_000299155.1 Elephantulus edwardii | reverse complement strand
AGACCGGTCCTTGGAGAGGGACATCATGCTTGGGAGGGTGGAGGGACAGCGCAGGAGAGGAAGGCCCTCTATGAGGTGGATTGATTCGGTGACTGGGATAATTGGAATGGGAGTGTCAGAGACAGTGCAATTGGCACAGGACAGAGTGGAGTTTAGGGCTGCTGTACATAGGGCCGCTATGAATCGCAAGCGACTCGACGGCACATAACAACAACAACAACATCTATTAACTTACTTTGCCACATGGAATGAAAGGAATATTCAAATAGGATATGCTAGCCTATCCATAAGGGGATTGACTAATCTCGTCATTAAGTTGAGCTGAGCCAGTAGCAGAATTGGAGGATCTCTCCCATCTGCAAAGAAGAACAAGATGTAACGCATCCTTCAGGGTCATATTCTTGCTCCAGCCAGACCAGGGCCTATGGGATCAGCAACCACAGCAGCAAACCAGAGGCCTGGTGTGACATAGTATGGACCTTGGGCTGGTGCACCATTAGGTCAGAGCTAAGAGTCTTTTGCCCAGGTTTGTTGGAGGATTGGAGCTGGAGGAGAGCCAGAGTTGGCAGGTCTGAGAACTCTTTAACACGAGCCTAAAGGCATGAGCTCTAAGGTTGAGACACCTGTGAGCACATTTCAGAAGCTGTCCAGACTGTATTCTACTACTAAGCCAAATTACAGCCTTTTGACTTCCCTAAAATAGTTCTGTGTGGTCTGTGAATTGTCACATTAGATTTTGGCCCCAGTAATGCAGTAAGATTGGAGTTGGATGAATAAAAAGTCATGGGAGCATGTCAGACCTCATGGGAATTGGTTTTGTGTTGCTGATATTATTAACAGGAATAGTGCCATTTGTGAACTTGGTAAAGGTCAGGTGAGGCTGTCCCCCACGTGACCTTTGCTCTTTTTACAGCTTCTTTATTTTTTATTCACTTTTAGATCAATATAGTCAGTGGTAGTGGGTGAGGAGGCTTGAGATTGTGCTTCACAATGTATGAGAAGGTCTTCTGTAAGAGTTCTTTAACGATCTGACTTTCAAGGTGGTGACTGTAATCTTCAACAAATGTGCGTACAGAGGCCCTGGCATTATCCAGGAAGCATTTGGAGGAAACACAAGAACTCTTGGCAGAAACATATTCCTCTTAGCTGCCTTGATGAGGAAGTGACATATCCTTCTTCTCATATTCCATTGGCAAGAACTAGTTTTGTTCCGGGATGCCAGAGAGCTGGGAAACATAATTCATTGAATATACATGAAAAGAACTATATGTGTTTGGTAAACATCTAGTCTCTGCTGTGAAGAGTTTTACAAATTGATATAAATCTTGCTTGTTGGACATGGTTTGATCTTGTTCAAAAGGAAAAGGAAAGCTTGGACAAAATAGCCTTTCTCAAAGAGCTTCTCATGTAAGATGTTTGGGGGGGGGACGGAATCTTCAAAAAAATTTTTTATCAATAGTATACCTTTAATGATTATCTGATTCATTAACATCATCAAAGATGGTCACCTCCTTAGTGATACTTGAAGAATGTAAGTAGATGTTTAAGATTTGAACACGGACAGAAAACTTTAACCCTTATACTCCTTTATGTACTGAAGATAGTCAATAAACTTTTAAGGCTTAGATATTTTAGGTCAAATAAAATCCTTTTTTTGTTCTCATTATGATAATCTCCTTTCCAAAGCGGCTTCCTTCAAAAGTCTATCAGCTCATTATCTCAAACTGCAGAGCTAGTCAATCCAAAAGGAGAACACAGTGATCAGTTTATGTAGATCATCTGAGAACTGAGGCATATTAAAGTGTTTTACTTTTGAAAGACTTTTTCAAGTGACTAATCATATGGCTTTTCCTAATTAAACAATTTAAATGCCAACTAAACTAACTGGATTTTCAGTTATAATTTAGTTGTATCTTTCTCTAAAATATGTACAGAAGACATTTCACTCTAAGTGAAATATCTCAGTCACAAAAAGACAAATACTGCATAGTGCCACTGTTGTAGAATAAGACTGACATCATGGTTCGGGTAAGACTGAGAAAAATTGGATACATTATGTATACTTCATTGAAACAGATGAGGGACAGAACAGTTTAAAAGCGATATATGATTGGGTATTATGGTTATGACAAGAGTCCAGAACGAAGGTTGTATGGTGGAGTGTACTGGGGGTGGGGGTGGGGGTGTGGAGGGGAGGATTATATACCAATGAAAGAATTTTTCTTTTACTTTTCAAAGAGAGGAGAGAACTGGGGCGGGGGGCAGGGAGAAAAGTGCAACAGTGAATTAATGGAAATCCAAAATCTCTGTAAACATTCATTAAAATGAATTTTAAAAAAGAATATAACTTTAAAAAAATGTACAGAAAAGCTTTTTATTTTAATTTCACATTTTTCACAGCAGTTACTCTCCTACACACCTCAAATAATTGTAATCGCAGAAATAAGCGCTGAGGGCACAGTTCCCCAGTTCTAAACTTCATTTTTTGTTTGTTGAACTGTTTAGATGAAATTATCTCTTTTACCCCTCAGCAGCCTCACAAAAGTCCAGTGGATAATGTAGTCCATAGGACAATAATCATGGCCAGCTTTCGGCTTTTTTTTTTTTTTTACATCTTTCTCAACTATGTGACCTTGGGACAACCTCAGCTTCTTTATCTGTGAGATAATAATGGTTTCCTGTACTTATTGAGAAGACTTCAAATGAAATTATAAATGGAAAATGTCTTTGAAATCTGTCAAAGGCCATGGAAATACAAGCTATGCCAGTCCTTAGAGAAGCACCCCAAGCTTGGAAAGGTGGAGTGTCAGTTTAAGAGATGGGTATAAGAGTGTAAGTACAAGAGGGTCACAAGAAGATGGGTAGACACAGTGCCTGTAACAATAGGCTCAAGTCTATTGGAGATAGTGAAGATGGTGTAGTAGATAGGACAATGTTCAGATCCACGGTTCATAAGGTTAATGGGTTGCAGTAGACTTGACACCATATACCAACAGCAACATTATCAATATTCAGAATCTATTTACTAACAATAGGTTTGCTCTGATTTTGCTATTGTCAGTATCATGAATAAGTATCATAAGTGTGCAAAGTCTAGTTGGGTGGAAAACTAAGTACAGTACAGAACAGTACAGTAAAGTAAAGTAGAAAGTTTGATTCAGAGAAGCTTAGGGTGAGTAATTGAGAGTGAGAATGAGAATGGTAGGGGTATCCTGTGCTCGAGGAGGAGAATTTAAAGGATTTAAAGATGTGAATAGGAAAGAGTAGTGAGGTCCTCTAGAGAGAAAGATAAGATTTATCCTGAAAAAGTAGTTCAGTTGCAAATGAACAAATAAAACTGACAGAAGACAATTGACATTGGAAAATTATTGACCTGGCCATATTAGAAGATGTTATTGTTGTTAGGTGCTGTTGAGTCCAGTAACCCTATGAACAACAAATCTGAACTCTGTTTTATCCTGTGCCATCCTCACACTTTTTGCCACAAAAGAGCCCATTGCAGCAGTTACCACCTGATTGAGGGCCTTCCTTCAGTGACCCTCCACCCTTTGCAGAATCATGCCCATATTCAAGGAGTAGTACCTCCTAGCAACATGCCTGAAGTATTTGAGGCAAAGCCTCATCATTGTTGCCTCCAAAGAGCACTCTGGCTACACCCTCTCCAAGACATATCTTCTCTCCATCTAACATGATTTTGTCTATTGGTCCAGTGGTAGGAGTCTTTGTTTTCTTGAGATTGAGACGCAATCCATACCGAAGGCTGCATTTCTTGATCTTCTGAAACAAGTGCTTCAGTTCCTCCTCACTTTGCAAGCAAGATTGTGCCATCGGCATAATGCAGGTTTATTTGTGTTTTTTTTTTTATCCTGATACACACTCCCCTTCATAGAGTCCAGCTTCTTGAATAATTTGCTCAACATACAGATTAAATAGGTATGGAGAAACTACAATCCTGACACACTTACTTCTTGATTTTAAACCATGCAGTGATCAGCTGTTGTTTGCACAACACTTATAGGTTTTGTATGAATACTCTGGAACTCCCATTCTTCTCAATGTCAGCCACAATTTGTTACAATCCACACAGCCAAATGCCTTTGCATAGTCAACAAAGCACAGATAGACATTTTTCTGGTACTTACTTTTAGCCAGGATGCATCTGACATCAGCAAAAATTTCCCTGGTGCCATGGCTTCTTCTAAATCCTGCTTGAACTTTTGGCAGTTACCTCTAGTGCTCCCTTAAAATTGACTGAAGAATTGTAATCAGAGTTTTTCTTGACCCTGAATTTTAACTTATTTCCCTAATCAACCCCATTATTGTATTGTAAGTGAGTTCTGTGAGGGCAGAACAACAAATTATGGAATTCAGTAGAGAAAAAGTGAGTGCCATTAGAGGGACGATTGATTGGACTGATAAAAGCAATCAGGGGCATAGTTAATGGGAAGTCTTGTCTGACCTCATTGGAATTGGCTGTGAGCAGGTGATACTGTTAATGGAGATTTTTTTCCCCCTTGTGGAGTTATTTCAGCTAAGCTGTCTCCTCAGTGTGCATTCTATTTTTACACCTAAGATTTTCTGGGCAAAATCAGGGTCTGTACTATTTAGAACCGAACAACTTGATCAATACAATTTCTTCTCTTATGGTTTTTGTAAAAAAAAATTCTCCTCTGAAGTCTTTTATTGATAGTCTATTATAGAAATATTTTGGAAATGAAAGCGGAAGGAGATCTGTGCAAAGCAAAAACAAATGGAAATGTTAAACAAATTACTTTTCAGTGGTAAGATTTTCCTCCCTTTCTCCACAGTGCTATTTGCCTAGTCAATTGACATTTCAGACTGGAGGAAGATTACATATAATTGTACCAGCAGTTTCTTTGTCTCTAGCAAGGTTCAAGGGACAGAGATTGTTAGCTCCAGAAACAGGATGTTTGCATTATTGATTAGGCCACACTGTTCTGACTGAAATAGCAGGGAATATTCTTAGCCTCTTTTCCTTCTTGACCATCAGTTCTGGAGGTTTTGTGACCGCCTCATATCTTAGACATCACATCCTACACTCTTTCGGACTGCCAGTTACCAGACCTACTGCTGCTGACTAGAATCTAGTCACAACCAAGAAGCAGTCTTCTGCTTGTTTTTGTGTTTGAGTTGATAGGTGGTGGTTTTGGTGCTGTGGGCTATCTTTATCATAAATTCCTGTTGATGAATGTTTCAGCTGCTTGTGCAGAGTGTATGCTCACGAGCTGAACAAATGACTTTACCATTTTCAATGTTGTTGCTCTACAGGGCCAGTCAAAGATGAAAACAAATCATGTCCCTAAGCAATACTGTGCAGTGATGACTCTCAAACTTTGGCATCAAGATGCTAATTTCTGGACCCAATGAGCAGAGAGCTTGAACTAGTAGGTCCCAGGAGGTGCCTTGATATTTACATTTTAAGTAAACATGTTGATAATTGTCATTTAAATTATGTCTGAAACAAATTTAAGAAGCCTGAAACTTCTGTATAGCAGCCTACTGACAAGTAAAGAGATATGAAGGGAAAAATCTCAATATTTTTGATTCATTGCAGCAAGATTGCTAGCAATTTAAGGATAGGACTTATATACAATTTCTCTTTGGACTTTAATTGATACATTTGGTAGGTGGTGGTGTTGTTACATACCATCGAGTTGGAACTGGACCATAGCTGATGCTCAGTGGGTTTTCAGAGACAGTAAATCTCATAAGAGGAGAATGCCCATCCAGGTGGATTCAAATCACGTGCCTTTGGGATTCTAGAGAAGATTCTTAGCACTAGGCCACCAAAGCTCTCTATTTGGTAGATAGAAACTAAATAATTAAAACTAACATTTTATTATCACAACAGATGTTAAAGCACTTACATAACATAATTTTTCATATGGATCACAATAAATGATTACTAAATAGACTGCCAAATATTTGCAAGCGAAGTATCATTTCTGATCAGTGGGTCATATGAAAATGATACTTTTACAACTGATTTGCTTTTTAGATTTTAAAAGCAGAATTTCTATCTCATTCTTTACACCAAAACAAATTGCAGCTGATTTAATTTATAAACCTAAAATAAGGAGAACTGAAGAAAAAAAATATATCTCTTTACATAAAGGGAGCTCTGGTAGCTTAGTGGTAAGGAGTTATTTTGCCAATCCAAAGGCACAGAGTTCAAGTCCATCAGGTGTTCTGCAAGAAAAAAGATGAGCAATTTCCTCCTGTGCAAAGTCACTGGAAAATCAGCCATGACTTGGTTCTGACTTAACAGTACACAACAACAATAACAACAACAACAACTTTACATTAAATTTATCAATCTAAAGTAAAAAGAGAAAATTGACTACATTCGAACATTGCGTAGTAAAAATATCATGGAGGAATAAAGAAACAAAATTAAAAGCTTAAGAGTTTTAAATAGGTAATTTGCAAAAGAAAACTTATAATTTATGAAATTATGTTCAATTTTGCTCAAGAAATGTGAAAATCAAGATACAGGTTTTTATCTATTAGTTTCACAAAATTTAGTCCATTTAATAGCATCTGCTTGAGGAGTACTAGAACAAGGTACTAGCAATTTCTATTGTTGTTATGTGCCTATGAGTGGCTTGCGACTCATAGCGATCCTATGTACAACAGCCCTAAACCCTGCTCTATCCTGTGCCAATCTCACTGTCTCTGACACATCCCCCACAATTACACCAGTCATTGAATCAATCCACCTCATAGAGGGTCTTCCCCTCCTGCACTGCCCCTCCACCCTCCCAAGCATGATATTCCTCTCCAAGGACCAGTTCCTCCTTACAACATGTCCAAAGTATGTCAGATGAAGCCTCAGATTCCATACCTCCAAGGAGCATCCTGGTTTAACCCTCTCTAGGATGAATCTGTTTTCTTAGCAGTCCAGGGTACTCTCAATACTCTTCTCCAGCACTACAGCTCAAAGGCATCAATTCTCTCCTTCTATCCTCCTTAAGGCCCCAGGAATATGGTATCCCAATTGACATATTTCAGCTAACAGATGCTGCCCTGGATGTGCTCACCAAGTTGTGCCAAGAAATCTGAGAACAACCACTTGGCCAACTGACTGGAAGAGATCTTTGTTAGTTCCCATTCCAAAAAAGGATGACCCAACTGAATGCGGAAACTACAGAACAATATCATTGATTTCACATGCAAGCAAGATTCTACTGAAGATTATCCAAAAACGACTGGGACAGCACATCAGCAGAGAACTGCCGGAAGTCCAGGCTGGGCTTAGAAGGGGTTGTGGTACTAGGGATATTGCAGCTAATGTTACATGGATCTTAGCTGAAAGCAGGGAATACCAGAAGAATGTCTATCTGTGTTTCATTGATTATGCAAAGGTGTTTGACTGTGTGGATCATAACAAACAATGGCTGACTCTGAGAAGAATGGGAATCCCAGAACATTTAATCATGCTAATGTGAAACCTATACTTGGACCAAGAGGCAGTCGTCAGAACATAACAGGGTAACACCGCATGGTTCAAAACTGGGAAGAGTGTACTCCAGAGATGTGTCCTGTCTCCATACCTTTTCAACCTGTATGCAGAGCAGATTATCTGAGAGGCTGGGCTCTTTGAGGAGAAGCGTGGTGTCAGGATTGGTGGAAGATCTAACAACAATCTGAGTTATGCAGATGACACAAGCCTGCTTGC
>NW_006400110.1:267170-276333 GCF_000299155.1 Elephantulus edwardii | reverse complement strand
GACAGTGCCGGAGGGGAAGACCCTCTATGAGGTGGATTGATTCAGTGACTGGGATAATTGGGATGGGAGTATCAGAGACAGTGCGATTGGCACAGGATAGACCAGCTTTTAGGGCTATTGTACATAGGGTCGCTATGAGCACATAGGTGTACTATGAGTCGCAAAGAACTCAACAGCACATAGCAACAACAACAACATCCTCCCTATTCATTGCCCAACTCTCTGATGCATAACAAGTGATTATCTGTATCAGACCCCCCTTATTCTCCAGAGTGAATCCATTGCTCTTCAGCACTTTGAAGAGGTCCCTGAAAGTAGACTTTCCTATCATAATACATCTTTTAATTTCCTGGCTGCTGGTGCCAAGAGTGTTGATTGTGGAGCTAAGCAAACTAAAACTGTGAACAATTTCAATCTCTTCACCATCCATCCTGATGCTGTCAATTGGCCCAGTGGTGAGAATCTTTGTCTTCCCGACACTGAGCAATTTCTATTAGAGTTTGAAATATTCATACTCTGATCTAACATCACACTTCTTAGAATTTATCTTAAATATGTAACTGTATATGTAGCCAGAACAAAGAAAAAAATTACAGCATTTTTTATATAGCAAAAAAAAACTGAGAATGATTAAATCAGTCATTGTTGTTGCGTGCTGCTGAGTCAGAGCCGATCCACAGCTGACCCTCCAGAGTCCACAGTCCCATACGAATCTCATACATCAGTAATCCCATATGAATTACTGCTTCTGAACACTAGTGACAGTGATTCATATGGGAGGAGATTATCTATCCATCTTTCACAGAACCGATGTTGGATTTTAACTGTGTGCCTTTGGGATTGCAGTGTAGCTTCTTATCACAAGGCCACCCAATAAAATGATTAATAGTTAATAATACTTTGACTTATTAAAATGTATGAGCTAGATGTCCACATGAGGACATGGAAAAATCATCAGTATATACTGTTAGACTCCAAAGAAGACACTTTTAATTTTGTACAGCAAACACCCAAAACTGTGTGTATGTGTGTGTGTATACATGCAGAAAGTGTTTGGAAACAGCAAGAAATTGTTAAAATTAATAACTTTGGGAATAGGATTAAAAATTTGAGGGTATGAGGGAGATTTACTTTGCATTTTGATATTTTGAGATCATGTAAAATATCGCTGAAATTACAGAGCAAAAAGCTACTTGAAAGAGCAAAGATTTTACACACACAATATTCTTCTGATTATAGTATAGTGTTTGGCATAGTCATACTTTGTGTTTAGAAATATCAAGTTATTCTCAAAATCAAATTAATAAAACAAATCAAGTAAGCATATGAAACACTAAAGTAGTTATTAAAACAAATTCTATGTTGTAAATGACAAAACTTCATTAGAAAAAATTCACATATCAAATATATATAGCCTGTATGTACTGAAAGGAGCCCTAGTGGCCTTTGTGGGTTAAATGCTAGTCTACTATCTGGGGGACTCCTACTCTGTTCTGCAAGCAGAACCTATAGAGTTGCTGTGAGTTGGAATTGACTTCATGGCAATTGCTTGTTTTATGTATTGAAGTGGATGGAGAGGGAGGCCTTGATGATAGAGAGGTCCAAATGTCCAGTTGCTGATAAAAATTTGGGCCTTTTTTAGTTATCCAAGAATCACATTTAGAGTCCATATTTCTCATTATGGGTACTGCAAATTTTATCATTGTTGATTGTTGTTATGTGCTGTTGAGTTGCTTGCCACTCATCGTGACCCTATGTACAACAGCATTGAAACCTGTTCTATCCTGTGCCAACTTTACCGTCTCTGACACACCTATGCTCATTATCTCAGTCATTGTATCAATCCATCTCATCAATGATCTCCTTCTCTTTATTGTTGTTTTGTTGTTGTTATGTTTCATTAAGTTGGAACCAACTCACAGTTGACCATTCAATGGATTTTCAGAGGCTTTAAATCACACAGAAGATTGCTCATCTTTTCCCAAAAGCTCTACCCCTTATTTATTTGCAGTAACATCCAATGTTGTGTACCATCAAGCTGAAATTGACCCATAATTAAGGCTCCAGTGGTTTTTAGGTAAATTCAAGTCACATGCTTTTGGTGTGGCAGAGCAAATTCTTGCCAATCTTATGAATTGAGTGAATTATTTAAAAGCTAGAAGAAGAACTACTCATATGCAAGTTTAAGTGGAAGCTAAGGAAAGTGAAATCAAGCCCACAGGAACCAAAATATGATCTTGAGTCTATCCCACCTGAATATCAGAACCATCTCAGGAACAGGTTTGAGGGCTTGAACATTAATGAGCGAAGACCAGATGAGTTATGGGAGGATATCAAGAATATCATCAAGGAAGAGTACAAAAGGTTGTGGTAAAGATGGAATGGGATGAAAAAACCAAAATGGATGTCAGAAGAGAATCTGAATATTGCACTGGAGCACAGAGAAGCCAAAGAAAAGGGAAGAAATTAAGACATTAAGGAGCTGAACAGGATATTTCAAAAGGCAATACAAAGTAAAGTATTATAATGAAATGTGCAAAGAGCTGGAGTCAGAAAATCAAAGAGGCTGAACTCACTTAGCATTTCTTAAAGTTCAAGGAACTAAAGAGGAAATGCAAGCCTCAAGTTGCAATACTTAAGAATGTTTTGGGCAGAATATTGAGTGATCCTGCAAGTATTAAAAGAAGATGGAAAGAGTATACAGAGTCATTATACCAAAAGGAACTGGCAGACACAGAAGAGTTTAATGAAACAACATATGAGCAAGAGCCTATGGTGATGAAGGAGGAAGTTCAGACTGCTTTGAAAGAATTGGCTAAGAATAAGGCCCCAGGAATTGATGGTATACCAATTGAAGTATTTCAGATAACAGATGTTGCCCTGGATGTGCTCACTAAGTTGTGCGAAGAAATCTGGAGAATAACCACTTGGCCAACTGACTGGAAGAGATCTATATTTGTTCCCATTTCAAAGAAAGGTGATCCCACAGAGTGTGGAAATTATCAAATAGTATCATTAATTTCAAATGCAAGTAAGATTTTGCTGAAGATTATCCAAAACCAAGTGGAACAGCACATCAACAGAGAACTACCAGAAAAGCAGGCTGAATTTAGACGGGGCTGTGGTACTAGGGATATTATAGCTAATGTTAGATGGATCTTGGATGAAAACAAGGAGTACCAGAAGAATGTCTAACTTTGTTTTATTGATTATGCAAAGGCATTTGACTGTGTGGATGATAACAAACTCTGGCTGACTCTGAGAAGAAAGGGAATCCCAGAACACTTTACTGTGCTAATGAAAAACCTATACTTGGACCAGGAGGCAGTCATCAGAACAGAGCAAGGAAACACTGCATGGTTCAAAATTGGGAAGGATGTATGCCAGGAATCTGTCCTGTCTCCATACCTTTTCACTGTATGCAGAATAGATCATCTGGAAGGCTGGGCTCTATGAGAAGAAATGTGGGATCAAGATTGGTGGAAGATTCATCAACAATCTGTGTTATGCAGATGACACAACCCTGCTTGCTGAAACTGAGGAGGACCTGAAGCACTTGTTGCAGAGGGTCAAGGACTGAAACCTTCAATATGGATTGAGGCTCAATTTCAAGAAGACAAAGATTCTCACCACTGGTCCGATTGGCAGCATCAGGATGGATGGTGAAGAGATTGAGACTGTTCACAGCTTTAGTTTGCTTAGCTCCACAGTCCACACTCTTGGCACCAGTAGCCAGGAAATGAAAAGACCTATTGCCATGGGAAAGTCTGCTGTTAGGGACCTCTCCCGGGTACTGAAGAGCAATGGTGTAACTCTGGAGACTAAGGTTTGTCTGATACAGGCTATGGTCTTTGCAATCACTTGTTATGCATCGAAGAGTTGGACAATGACTAAGGAGGATAGAAGGAGAACTGTCTTTGAGCTGTGGTGCTGGAGAAGAGTATTGAATGTATTCTGGACTGCCAAAAAAAACCCAAACAGATTCATCCTGGGGGGAGGGTTCAACCAGGCTGCTCCTTGGAGGCAAGGATTCTGAGGCTTTGTCTGACATACTTTGGACATGCTGTAAGGAGGGAGAGGTCCTTGGAGAGGGACTCATGCTTGGGAGGGTGGAGGGACGGTGCAGAAGGAGAAGACCGTCTATGAGGTGGATTGATTCAGTGACTGGGGTAATTGGGATGGGTGTGTCAGAGGCAGTGAGACTGGCACCGGATAGAGCAGGGTTTAGGGCTATTGTACATAGGGTCGCTATGAGTCGCAAGCTACTCAACAGCACATAACAACAACAACAACATTGTGATGGGAAAGTCTGCTGTTAGGGACCTCTCCAAAATACTGAAGAGCAGTGGTGTCTCTCTGGAGACTAAGGTGCATCTGATTCAGGACATGGTGTTTACAATCACTTGTTATGCGTCAGAGAGTTGGACAATGACTAGGGAGGATAGAAGGAGAATCGAGGCCTTTGAGCTGTGGTGCTGGGGAAGAGTATTGAGGTTACCATGGACTGCTAAGAAAACAAACAAATTCATCCTGTAGAGGGTTAAACCAGGTGGCTCCATAGAGGCAAGGATTCTGAGGCTTCGTCTAATGTACTTTGGACAGATTATAAGGAAGGACTAGTCTGTGGAGAGGGACATCA
This sequence comes from Elephantulus edwardii, assembly GCF_000299155.1. Classification (NCBI taxonomy): domain Eukaryota; kingdom Metazoa; phylum Chordata; class Mammalia; order Macroscelidea; family Macroscelididae; genus Elephantulus; species Elephantulus edwardii. The sequence goes on along the minus strand of NW_006400110.1, from coordinate 271,694 downwards.
TGCTTGGGAGGGTGGAGGGACAGCACAGGAAGGGAAGGCCCTGTATGAGGTAGATTGCTTCAGTGACTGTGGTAATCGGGATGGGTGTATTGTAGACAGTGCGAGTGGCACAGAACAGAGTAGAGTTTAAGGCTGTTAAGGTCGTTATGAGTTGCAAGTCATTTGACTGCACATAACAACAACAACATGGCGATGGGCAAGTCTGTGGTTAGAGACCTCTCTAAGGTGCTGAAGTGCAACAATGTCAGTTTGCAGACTAAGGAGCGCCTGATACATGCCATAGTCTTTGCAATCACTTGCTATGTATCAGAGAGGTGAACAATAACTAGGGAGCATAGGAGAAATGATGTCTTTGAGCTGTGGTGTTGGAGAAGAGTCTTGAACATACCAGGGACTCCTATAAATGAACAGACTCATTTACAGAGGGTTAAACCAGGCTGCTCCTTGGAGACAAGAATTCTGAAGCTTCGTCTGACATACTTTGGACATATTGCAAGGAGGGACCAATCCTTAGAGAAGCATGTCATGCTCAGGAGGGTGGAGGGACAGCGCAGGAGAGGAAGACCCTCTATAAGGTGGGTTCACTTAGCGACCGGGTTAATAGGGTAAGGTGTGTTGGAGGCAGTGAGATTGGCAAGGATAGTGCAGGGGTTAGGGCTGTTGTACATAGGATCGCTGTGAGTCACATAACAACAACAAAAGAAGAATGTGGCATCAGGATTAGAGGAAGACCCATCAACAACTCACATTACGTAGATGACAGAACCTTGTTTACTGAAAGTGAGCAGAACTTGAAGCACTTGCTGCAGAAGATTAAACTGTGCAGCCATCAAGGTGGATTGCATCTCAACATTCAGAAAATAAAAATACTCTCCAGTGGACTAATAAACAACACCATGATGGATAGAGAAAGAATTGAGACTGTCAACTACTTTATCTTACTTGGATTCCACTGTCAATACACTTGGTATTAACAGTCAGAAGATCAGGAGATATACTGAGAAAGTCTATAGTCAGGGGCTTCTCCAAATTATTGAGCAGCAATGATGTCAGTTTTAGGCCTACAGTGCACCTAATTTAGGTCATAGTCTTTTCAATCACTTGCAATGCATCTGAGAGCTGAACAGTTACTAAGAATAATAGAAGAATTGATGTCTTTGAACTGCGATGTTGGAGAAGAGTATAGAATATCCCATGGACTGCCAGAAGAACAGATATTTCTTGGAGAAGGTGCAGCCAGAGTATTCCTTGGAAACAAAGATTAAGCTTCATCTCTATCTACTTTGGGCATGTTGCTAGGAAAGATTATTCCTTGGTGAGGGATGTCATGTTTAGGAAGGTGGAGGGATAGCAAAGGAAAGGAAAGTCCTCAACCAGGTGGGTTGACACAGTCACTGCAGCAATGGACATTCATGTGTCAGAAATTGTAAGGATGGCACAAGATAGGACAGGATTTGGATTGGTTGTTCATTGAGTCAGTCTGAATTGTACTGGACTCAATAGCACCTAACATCAGCAATAACAACAAGGTCACCTGAGCTCCCTGGTAGGTAATGGCAAATGAAAAAGGAGTGGAGAGTTTGGTCTTCAGCCTACCACAAAATCTGTTATCATGGACTCAATTCTGACTTATAGGAAATTGTATAATGCAGAGTAGAACAGCCCTACAGACAGAAGCTGGGCTGGTTGCTGGTGCTCAAGGGCTCAGTAGGGGCTTGCTTAATGGGTGTGACTGAAAAGGTGGCTTGGCTGAGAAACAGTATCTCAAGTTGCTGCTGACCCATAATTACAACCTGCTACTTCCCTAATAAATCCTGTAACTGTGAATATGGTCTGTGAGATCTGTGTGGTCACTGAGATACAGTATGGAATGCAGAGAAGAGTGCTGTAGTCAGCTAACTGGTGCTAAGTTGGCAAAAAGAATAGCTTGAGAAAGTATGCTTGACTTAAACTTCATAGAGTGAGCTTTGGGCTACTGATGCTGGTCATGATTCTCCTCACTCTTTGTGAAGCCATACTATTTTTACTAACATAAGCATATTTTCTTCAATTACTTTCTTCAATTACATATGACAGATGTGCTCACTGTAGAAAACAGAGTGTAGAATATACTGTATTTACAGAAAGAAATTGCTTTAAAATGAGGATAGCTACAAGACTTCTTCCACATTTTGAGCTTTGTTCATTTATCTAAAGGGAATTTGAATGTCAATGAAGAGTTATATGTGATGTGCTTACATGTACACACAGGATATTAAAAAAAATATAAACAAGAAACTGCAACACTGTCTCAGAGCAGAGGAATTGGAGGAAGAGTTGTCGGGGTGGAAAGAACTTCTTTAGACAACTTTTTGTGTGTTTTATTTATATTGTTATACTATGCTATTTTAAAAATGCAAAATTACTATCTAAATCTAAAATATACCATAAAGAAACTCACACATGGAGCATCCTCCAACAGTCCTAATTCTTATCTAGGAAGAAGTGAAATTAAAACCAAGACTCATCACTAATAATACATCAAATAAAAATAATTCAGTAAAAGCATGCAAGAAACATGGTGGCCTAGAGGTAAGACACTGTGTTGCAATCCCATAGGCACACGGTTCAAATCCATCAGCTGCTCCACAGGAGGATTGGCAACCTTCTTTTGTGTGATATGTGGTAGTGTTGTACCATAGAGTCAGAACCGACTCATAGCTGACCCGCCAACAGATTTTCAGAGACAGTTAATCACACAGGAGGAAATTACCCATCCTTCTCCTGCAGAGCAGCTGGTGGACTCAAACCACAAGCTTTCGGGATTGCAGCACAGGTTCTTGTCACTAGGCCACCAGAGCTCTGCCTCTGAAATCTTTCTGAAGAGTCAGCTATGAGTCAGTTCTGACTCAATGATACACAACAACATACAGATTTTCTTTTTAATTTTAAAACAGTTTTTATTGTACAAGCAATACAAATAAAGTAAATGAAATAAAGGGAAGAAAAAAATCATCCATTTACTTCCCTGCCATCCTTCTACCACTCAGAAATTTTATTCAGTCATAGTTTTATTTTATGCATACATACAACTTTTGTAACTTAATTTTTTATTGAATATAAGACTTTCTCAGGCTTCTTCATATTATTACCAGTTTTTAATGGTTGTACTGTTTTGTATCCACTTCCATAATAGCTTGCCTCCGGAAATCCTATGAACCTAGAGAGAGGATGAAAGACACCCAAGCTTTGAGGACTCTCCTTCATAGGGTCACTATGAGTCCCCTGCGACTCGACAGCACTTAACAACAACATACTGTTTTGTACACATACACACATACAATTGTTTTTTGTACTAGACAAGCAATTAGCAAAAGAACCCAATTTGGTCCAGGTTCTGTTTTTGTACACTCCACAAGCAAAGAATATTTTTTCTTTTTAAGGAGTAGACAGAAACAACAATAGGTGATAGTCTGTACAAAGTTTGCAAAGCCTGAAATACATATTAACCTGGGCTTATTTAAAAGAAAAAGTAACTGGTCTTTATCCTTAAACCATAAATAAAGTTTTATTGCAATGAAAACACATGGCCCTTTGTTTACATATTATCTATGACTGTCTTCATAGTACAAACAACCAAGTTGAGAATGTTGTGACAGAGAATACACAGCTTTCAAGATCTAAAACATTTGATACCTAGCTCTGTAAAGAAAAAGTTTATTTATCCTAATCCTATTTTAAAGTAGTTCACAATTTAGGATATTGTAAGTCATGCTACTGAGAACATCTGTGTGTGTATAATCATATTTTGGATAACTTAATTGGGAAATAATAAGAGAAGAAGAATAAGAGTCTAGTTAATAGAGATGCGTTAAAGTTGATACTGCTCTACACTATTTCTCCTAATATACTAAGTATAATATTAACAAGGCAGTGACTATAAAAAGGAATGAAAGATCAGTTAATTATATCATCTCTATTAATTCGATGCCTTTGAGCTGTGGTGCTGGAGAAGAGTACTGAATATACCATAGACTTCTAAGAAAACGAACAGATTCATCCTGGAGAGGGTTAAAATAGGCTGCTCCTTGGAGGCAAGGATTCTTGGGCTTCATCTGACAAACTTTGGACATGTTGCAAGGAGGGACAGGTCCTTTGAGAAGAACGTCAGGCTTGCGAGGGTGGAACGACAGTGCAGGAGAGGAAGATCCTCCATGAGGCGGATTGATTCAGTGACTGCGGTAATTGGTGTAGGTGTGTCCGAGACAGTGAGATTGGCAAGGGACAGAGCAGGGTTTAGGGCTGTTGTACATAGGGTCGCTATGAGTTACATATGACTTGACGACACATAACAACAACAACAACTATTAATTTGACATATGAATTCATAATCTAAAGGAGTTCATGAAAGTCTTCCTATCATGGTTCCTTTTCTCTTTTTAGAAACGTTAGAAACATTCAACAAATCCAGAACTGTCTTCATGAAAATGTCTCTCTAGATGCATTGATAATAATGGGTGACTGGAATGCAAAAGTTGGGAATAG
>NW_006400110.1:245643-246505 GCF_000299155.1 Elephantulus edwardii | reverse complement strand
CCGACTCCAACTTCTTGCACATTTCATTGTAATATTTTGCTTTGTCATCCCATGCTGCCTTTTGAAATCTTCTATTCATCTCTTAAGGTTGGGTGCTGCTAATTCTTTGCGAAAATCCGAATATTAAGGGACCCGGGAGATGCCACTACCCCCTGATTTTTCATCAGAGGAAAAAAATTTACATGTTATGTATAACTCCATATTCATAGTACTTTTCTAGTATTTGATCATAAAGATTTTGATCTCACTTTTTTATACCTGTTTAAATTGTTCACTGTCAATTATTGTAACATGTGAACCATTGAATAAAGTCGTGCTTTAAAATTTTACTGCATTTGTACGTACATTTGTAAGTCACTTGTGGCATTTTCTTTTAATTACATGAGATGTGTCTTTTTATTTGTTGTTTTCATTCTTTTCTGAAAGGTATGGCTTCTCCGATCTGGAAAACCAATGAGTGAATGAGTCAAAGTCAGAAGGTAAGGAGGATACTATTTTTTCAAGCAGTAAAATCTGACTAAGCATCCTTGCCTATGTTTTCTGACATAGAATTGCCTGTGACAAAATTCCTAAGGCAGTTCAATGAGAACAGGTTAAAAGATCATATTTTCGGATTTGGAAAGAAAGTTAGTTATAAATGAGAATGTATTGATATTTGTACCTTCAGTTCAAATGCACGATTGGAAAGTTAAATTTTCCTGTTTATTCTGGATGAAAAGCTGGTTGTTTTTTAAGTTTGCAACTTAAGAAATAAATCCATGTTACACACAAAAAAATTAGAATGATTGAATTTTGCAAAATCAATGACTTATTCATTGCAAATACATTTTATAAAAGACACAAACGCAGGTTATACACATGG
>NW_006400110.1:231683-243588 GCF_000299155.1 Elephantulus edwardii | reverse complement strand
GGTGACTGGGGTAATTGGGATGGGTGTGTCAGAGGTGGTGCGGTTGGCGCAGGATAGAGCAGGGTTTAGGGCTGTTGTACATAGGGTCGCTATGAGTCGGAAACGACTCAACGGCACATAACAACAACAACAACCTCCTTCGTGAATGTCATTACGGGTGGATGCTGTAATACTTAGTAAATTACTTAATAAATTATCTTTAATAAATAAAAAAGAAAAGAAAGATGAAAAGATTGGACCAGGAGCTGACTCTGATTTGTGGTGACTGCCTCTATTTCAGACAGGGCTCTCCTTCTCCCAGGGTTTAATGGCTGTGTTTTGGATGTGGAATTCAAGGCCTTTCTTAGCAATCTAGTGAATCTAATGTGTTAACCATTTGCCCTCCCAGAGTCTTACATGATTAGAAGCAAAAGAGGGGAAAAAACCCTTTCCTTAAGAGTTTTAATATTTCCGTTAGCATAAAACTGTATACAAAAAATATAAACAATGAAGAACACATTTCCATTGACTCAGACCACCAAGTTCTAGTTGATCCTCTAGCAGGTTTGTAGAGGCTGTAAATCTACGGCAAGAGATTGCCCTTTCATCTTTCTTCCTTGAAGCAGGTGGTGTATTTGAACCATCTGTCTTTGGATTGGCTGTGCAACTTCTTACTGACAAGGCTGTTTTTGTTGTTGTTATTATTAGGCATTGTTGAGTAGAGTATGAATCATAGTTATCCTATGAACAAAAGATCTGAACCCTGTTCTAGACCACTGTTGTTGTTACATGCTGTTGTGACCCTATGTACAACAGTCTTCTATCCTGTGCCAATCTTACTGTCTCTGAAACATCTACCTCCATTACCATAGTCACTGAATCAATCCATCTCATCAAGTGTCTTCCTCTCTTACACTGTCCCTCTACCCTCCCAGGCATGACGTCCCTCTCTAAGCACTGGTCCCTCCTTGCAACATGTCCAAAGTATGTCAGATGGAGCGTCAGAATTGTTGCCTCCACTGAGCAGCCTGGCTTCACCCTCTCTCTAGGATGAACCTGTTTGTTTTCCTAGCCATCCACGGTATATTCAATACTCCAGCACCACAGCTCAAAGGCATCAATTCTCCTTCTATCATCTCTACTTATTGTTCAGCTTTCTGATGCATAGCAAGCAATTACAAAGGCCATGGTCTGAATCAGGGGCTCCTTAGTCTCCACACTGCCATCATTACTCTTCAGTACTTTGGAGAGGTCTCGGACAGCAGGCTTTCCCAATACTATTAATCTTTTAATTTCCTGGCTGTTGGTACCAAAGTGGTGATTGTGGAGCCAAGCAAACTGAAGCTGTTAACAATTTCAATCTCTTCATTGTCTATCATGATGCTGTCAATCGGCCCAGTGGTAAGAATCTCTTTGTTTTCTTGATGTTGAGCTTCAATTCATATTTAAAGCTGCAATCCTTGACCTTCTGCAGCAAGCACTTCAGGTCCACCTCAGTTTCAGCAAGCAGGGTTGTGTTACCAGACTGTTGATGAGTCTTCCTCTAATTCTGATGCCACATTTTGTCCTCATATAGCCCAGCCTCCCATATAGGTTCCAGATTTACTGAAAATATATTCTCAGTCCTTTAAATGTTTAAATGATAGAAATTCATGAGTAATGGTGACATTCAAATGGGCAAGATGGATAAACCACTGGATGGGGGTAATGGAAAGCTGAAGAAACAATTCAGCTTAGAAAACAATCACAAAACAACTTTACTTTCAGGAGTTAGCTTCTTTATAAATAAATAAAAATTGCTGTTTACATCATACAAATCTTCTAAACTCTGCCCTACACAGGTCCTTGATAGGTAGTATGCCAGTTCCTACAGATGTGGCATTAAGGAGAGAAAATGGTGATAAAAAAAGGTTGAAAGTTCACAGTCTCTGTATGGTAACTTGGACTTTAGTCTTGATAACTGGGTAGATTATATAGAGGCACTAGATGAACACACTTGAAGCTACCTGGTCTGTTGCTCACAAATACATTTTCTGCTTGAAATCAAGCTGTATGTTAAATGTAACAAGAAGAAAGCATAAATATCAAAAACCAATCAGTCCTTCTCAGAATAACCTCAAACGTTCCTTTCCTTTATATCTTTATTACATCAAGATACACATTAATTTTAGAAAAGTTTAAATACATACATGGTTTATTTTTCCATTTCCTAATGAAATAATATTATAAGCCTGGAAATGCTTTCTATCTGCTATCTGAAATATGTGATTCTTTTCCTGTTTTAAGTAAACATCAGGTGCTTAGCTGATTAAATATTATGCTTTTAGGGTCTTGTTTATAGGAAAGTGTCAACTTTCAGGATGTTATATGTAAATCTTGATAGCATGACGCAGAAAATGACAGTGTACTCTCATTTCATAGGCTGACCTTGTAGTCACCAAGGCCTGAAAATGGCTCAAAATCGAAATATAATCGAAGGGGCAAAGCAAGATAAGATAAAATTTATATTATGATGATTACATGAAGCATCATTCAATCTTGGGTGGAATTTACTGTTGATCCCTAGGCTTAGATGCAGGTGGGAACATGTTTTTATTTCTTCGCTATTATAAAAGATAGGTGAGGACTTTATGAGAATTTCAAGACGAAAGTAGAATTACACTTCAGATTCACAATTGACTGGGCTGAACGCATCCTGTAAGAAGTCCAGAGGAAGGTAATGTGAATGAAATAATAATTGAGATTTTAATTGAGTAAGGAGTGACACATGTAAGCCTTCAGAAGAGCTTTAGCATCTATATATAAACCTTAGAAAGAAGAGGTATTTGTTAATTTTCTTTGTAGCACTCATGAGTGAATTGGGACAAATTCTAAAAAATTACGGTCTATGATCACTAAGCTGTTATCTAACAGACTCCAGAAAGAAAAATTCTCTTGCTGAGATGCCTGAATACTTGTTAAGATCTAAAAGTTTTCCTCAAAAATAATGGGCTGCTGCTTGAAAGGAATTTCTTCAAGTGGCTTCCAGTGATCATGTAAAAGGGGTAGACATTAAGTAAGTTGTCAATAATTTTTATTATCCATTATTAGATTTGACCTTAAATTCTGATATCTTTTGAGTAGATATTCTCATGGAAACTTCAACAGTCCACACTGGAGTTTCCTGAAAAGCAAAGTTTCCATTTCCTCTTTTGCAGATGGATTAAAAATTTGCCCCACAGTGAAGGAGAATTGATGTCTTTGAGTTTTGGTGCTGGAGAAGAGTATTGAGGGTACCATGGACTGCTAGGAAAACAAACAGATTCATCCTGGAAAGGGTTAAACCAGGCTGCTCCTTGGAGGCAAGGATTCTGAGGCTCCATCTAACATGCTTTGGACATGTTGTAAGGAGGGACTGGTCCATGGAAAAGGACATTATGCTTGGGAGGATGGAGGGACAGCGCAGGAAGGGAAGGCCCTGTATGAGGTGGATTGATTCAGTGACTGGGGTAATCGGGATGAGTGTGTCAGAGACTGTGATTGGCACAGAACAGAGCAGAGTTTAGGGCTGTTGAACATAGGGTTGCTATGAGTTGCAAGCAACTCGACAGCACACAACAACACTGAAGATCTTTCAGTGATAAATCACGTATCCAAGTCTGATTGATTGCTTTGATGAAAATCTCTGGAAACGTTTGCTGACTTCAGAAGGAACCTTGATAGTGAAAACAGTTAAGTGCTTGACTGCTAACCAAAAGATGGTTAGTTTGAATCCTTAATGGCTCCGTAAAAGACTTGGCAATCTATTTCCATAAAGATCACAGTCAAGAAAGCTCTATGGGACAATTCTAACTAATCTGTCATACGGAATTGCTAAGACTTGAAATTGGCCTAACAATGTTAGATGACACATCACCTCTACAACTGTTTATACATTAAAATAAGACTAAAGGTGGAGGAACAGCACAAGAGAGGAAGACCCTGGATGAGATAGATTGACTCAGTGACTGGGGTAATGTGAGTAGGTATGTCAGAGACAATAAGATTGACTCGAGGTAGAGCAGGGTTCAGAGCTAGTGTACATAGAGTCACTACGAGAAGGAGTTAACTTGACAGCACTTAACAACAACAATAACATAACAACAATACCTCACAGAGTTGTCATTAATATTGGATGTGTTTGCATATGCAAGATCTCAGAAGAATATCTAGAACATACAGGTGCTATAAACTCATTTAATAGTAAGAATAATTTTTAAAATATGAGATTAGCTCAGAATAGGGCAGGGTTCAGAACATGGGGTTGCTATGAGTCATGGGTGTTATAGCACATAACAACAACAAAGATATTATTATTACCAAATCCATGATTACAGACACTATGGAGAACGCTAACTTGAGGAAAATGCACATTGAATTTAGCGAAGTAAGGTTGGGTTAATGGCTTAGATTTTGAAGAATTTTTTTTTTGAGAGAAGAGATAGCAGTTTTGGTTATCTGCTGTTGTGCAGAAAATTACCTGAAAACTTAATGAGTAAACAACATATTATTATTGTTATCTGTCAAAATTCTGTCAAAAAGCTCAGGTGCTGTATCTGCCAAGGAGCTCTAGTGACATAGTTCATAACATGTGCTGCTATCCAAAAAACACTATCTGAGATATGAACGAGGCTTTGGAAAAGATGGAAAATCTTTCCCCATTACGATTTATGCAGTCTTAAAAGCAGGATGGATGGTGATTATGTGTAAAGAATCGACTTTCTAGGCCTGAGTATGAGTTTCAGAGTTTATGGTGGATCAAAAGGTAATTAACAAGTCTACCCAGCACTTACAGTTAGATTGGGACTGCAACTGGAGTAATTTGAAGGTTTGACTGGGCTAATCCTTGAAGAAGGACGTCATGCTTGGAAAGGTAAAGGGTTGGCACAGGAGAGGAAGAACCTGGATGAGATGAGTTGACAGTTCGTTGGTGGCAATAGGGTTAGGACTGGTGAGGTTGGCTCAGGGTAGGACAAGTTTCAGAGCTGTTGTTCATAGGGTCCCTATGAGTCTTAGTTGACTTGATTTCACATAACAGCAATAGTTATTCAGGATGGCTCTTCACTCACATGCCTAATGACTCTGGACTATTCCTTTCTCTCTATGTGGTATCTCATCCTCCAGCGCCTTTGTGCAGATTCGGTCTTCTCATCCTCTGATGATGTCAGGGTGGTTGTGCTTCTTACACAGAAACTGGTTTCTAAAAGATGAGAAACCGAAACTGCCAGATCAGTTAAGCTGTACAGTTACTCTGTACAGAGATGACTCAGTGTCATTGATGTCCTATTTGTCTCAGAGGCCATAGATCTTGCCTAACTCTAATGGGATACAAAGGTAGACAATGTCTTTTGATGTTGGTGTGACAAAGTCACACTGCTGAAGAACATTAAATATTAATAATTAATCTACTATTTTGGGTGAGAGCTGTTATTGTTGCCATTTGGGGAAAATATAATCTTTCATAGCAGTAAGTACTTGGGGACAATGAAAAAGGGATTCTCTTCAAGGCACTTCTGATTTATTTTTACTATAGAAAAAAAAATCTTATAATGAAAGAGCGAGGATTGATAAATCCATAATTCCAGACACTATCTATTCTAATAATGAAAGTTTAGGTAAATTAATTTTTGTGTGTGTTATTTACAACTTAAAAAAATTATTTATTAATTTTTATGAAAGTTTACAGAGACAGGATTTCCAGTCATTCATTGTTTCACTTTTCTCCCTGCCCACCCCCAGCCCCCTAAATCACTCTTCTCCTTGAAAAGTAAAAGAAAAATTCTTTAATTGTTATAAAATCCCTCCCCCCAAGTCCACTCCACTATGCAGCCGTCATTCTGAACTTCTGTAATGACAAGAATACCCAATCATATATCCCTTTTAAACAGATCTTTCCCTCATCTGTTTAGATGCAATATACTTCATTCCATCCCTCCTTTTCTATCTTCCCTCAACCATGATGTCAGTCCTGTTTTACAACAGTAAATTTTTTTTACTATGCAATATTTGTCCTTTTGTGACTGAGATATTTCACTCAGCATAATGTCCTCCAGGGTCATCGATTTTGCATAATATTTCAATAGTTCCTTGTTTTTCAATACTGTGTAGTATTCCATTGAGTGAATATACCAGAGCTTCTCTAGCCATTCGTTTGTTGATGGGCACTTAGGTTGTTTCCAACTCTTTGCTATTGTGAACAAAGCTGTAATAAACATGGGTGTGCATATATCTGCCTGGGTGGCATTATGGTTCCTTTAGGGTAAATTCCCAGTAGTGTAATTGCTAGGTCAAACGGTATTTCTATTTGCAACTTTTGAGAAAGCACCATACAGCCTTCCACGGTGGTTGCACCATTTTACACTCCCACCCACAGTGAATAAGGGTTGCAGTTTCCCCACAACCTCACCAGCATTTGATGTTTGCTGTTCTGTTGAATTTTGCTATTCTTACTGGGGTGAGATGATATCTCATAGTTGTTTTGATTTTTATCTCTCTTAGAGATAGGGATTTTTAACATTTCTTCATGTGTTTGTTAGCCATCTGAATGTCTTCTTTGGTGAAGTGTCTGTTCATATCCTGTGCGCACTTTTCAATTGGGTCATTTATCTTGTTGTGGTGCTCGAGTATTTTATAAATTCTGAATATAAGTCCCTTGTCAGACATGCCATTAGCAATCTGTGGCTTCCCTTTTTACCCTATGGAAGAAGTTTTTAGTTGTGCATAAAGATTTAAGTCTTAGAAGGTCCCATTCATCTATTTTATTCTCTCCTGGTTGTAGATTTTCCGGGATGCTTGGAAGACTGTTTATGTTGTGGCTTAGGACTTCTAGAGTTCTTCCAAGCTTTTCTTTAATGAAGTTTATAGTCTTTAGTTTTAGTCCTAGGTCCATAATCCACTTTGAATTGGTTTTTGTGTATGGAGTGAGATGCGTATCTTGCTTGAGTTTTCTGCAGATAGTTTTGTTATGTACGACTTTTAAGAAGCCCTGATGGCTTAACACTTTATGTGTTGGGTTACTGACAAAGGTCAGTAGTTCAAATCCTCTAGTAACTCCACTGAAGACAAATGGAAAGTCTCTGTCTGTGAAGATTTACAGCCTTGACAACCAAGTGGAAGGTCTTCATGAGTCATGTAGGTTGGGTTTGATGGGCTGTTACTTTTAAATGAGAGAAATTGTATTCAGTATGGCAGAAAATTGGATGAATGAATAAAGTAAATATAACAAAAGATAACACAAATTCTAAAAATTCTAAGAAATATTCTTATGTTACTGTAATAGTGAATAATGGAAGGGTGCTCTAATGGCTTGGTTGGTAAGGAGATATGCTGGCAGGTAGTTTGACTTTATTAGCTACTCTGGAGAAGAAAATGGGCAATCTCCTCCTATGAAATTTACAGTCTCTGAAAACCTGCTGGAGGTACAGCTCTGAGTTCATTCTGACTTGATGGCACATAACAATAACATAATAGATGAAACAGAAAAACTACTTGCACTGTTCTTGTCTCCTGTGTGGCTTAACTCTCATAGATGGCTATCAGTTCATTTCAAGTATGTTTCCCCACGAGGGGGGCTCAGAATGTGCCAACATCTTCTGAAACCTCCCAGGATAGAGGACCCTGGAGAGAAGAGTGAGCGCTGTCCTCAGCACCAGGCATTCTGTGTGGTGCAGACCTGCCGCGGGAATGTGGAACGGCAGAAGGTAGAAATGTGCAGCCAGGTTATATTTCTGTTAATAAGTCACGACCAAGGCCCCGTTGAACTCCAGTGGGTTTTCTTATTCGTTAGTATGTTTAAACAAAGAAACTGGACTGTGCCTCAATTCTCAAAGAAAGAGTCCTCATACACGCTGTGACATGGATTAATCTTGACCAAGTGAAATAAGCTAAGTCTTTATGCAACTGGAAGATGGGGGGAATACTTGAGAAGAACCAATTTCTGTTATGAAGGACAGATAATCTTGGAAACCAGTACAAGATGTTAGGGGCTAATGGCCCTAAACCACATTAAAACAGGGCTGGTGTTGCTAAGAGCTTGGGCTCCTTTATTTTAACTATGCTGTTCTGTCTGCACCCCAAAAGTTAAAGAATAATTCATCCTTTTATGATTAAACTAACATAATAATGTTCCACATAAACTTTCTGATCTCTAGATTTTTCCCTTTTCTGTGTAATAAATTGACATCATGCAATATCTTATTTCTGTTAGCATTTATTCTATCAATAGTGCTTATTGAAAATTTTGGTGTGTTTAAAATAATAAATATTTGGAATGTTGTTGCTATGTGCCATCAAGTCACCTGTGACCCACAGTGACCCTATTCACAGCAGCTCTGAACCCTGCACTGTCCTGAGCGAGTCTCACTAATTCTGACACACCAACCTCCATTGCCCCAGTGACTGTATTAATCTATCTCATCCAGGGTCTTCCTCTTCTGTGCTTTCCCTCCACCCTTCCAAGGATGATGTCCTTCTCCTTGGACTGGTCTCTCCTGGCACCCATCTAAAACAATATTCTGTGATGTTTTTCAGAACATTTCTTATTGATTTTGGCAATATATATTTAGTTGTTGTTGTTGTTATGTGCCATCGAGTTGTTTGTGACTCATAGTGACCTTATGTTCAAGACCCCTAAACCCTGCTCTATCCTGTCCCAACCTCATCATCTCTGACACACTCACTCCCAGCAACTAATCACAGAATCAATCCATCTCATCGAGGATCTTCCTCTCCTGCGCTGTCCCTCCACTCCCCCAAACATGATGTCTCTCTCCAAGGACCTGTTCCTCCTTGTAACATGCCCAAAGTATGTCAGGTGAAGCTTCAGAATCCTTGGCTCCAAGGGACAGCCTGGCTTCACCCTCTCCAGGACAAACCTGTTTGTTCTCCTAGCAGTCCATGGTATATTCAACACTCTTCTCCAGTACTACACAGCTCAAGGGCATCAATTACCTTTCTATCATCCCTAGTCACTGTTCAACTCTGATGCACAGCAAGTAATTGCGAAGACTATCGCCTGGATCAGATGCACCTTAGTCTCCAGCCTGATGTCGTTGCTCTTCAGTACTCTGGAGAGGTCCCTGACAGCTGACTTTCCCAGTGCATTTTGTCTTTTGATTTCCTGGCTGCTGGTATCAACAGTGTTGACTGTGGAGCCAAACAAACTAAAACCGTCAACTCTCTCAAACTTTTCACTATCCATACTAATGCTGCCACTTGGTCCAGTGGTAAGAATCTTTGTTTTCTTTATGTTGAGCTTTAATCCATGTTGAAGGCTGCAGTCATTGACCTTCTGCAGCAAGCAGGGTTGTGTCATCTGCATAACGCAGGTTGTTGATGACTCTTCCTCCAATCCTGATGCCACATTCCTCCTCGTACAGCCCAGTGTCTCTGTTGATCTGTTCTGCATACAGATTGGAAAGGTATAGAGACAGAATGCATCCCTGGAGAACCTCCTCCTTGATTTTGAACCATGTTGTGTCTCCTTGCTCTGTTCTGACGACTGCTTCTTGGTCCAAGTATAGGTTTTACATAAGCACAATCAAATATTCGGGGATTTCCATTCTTCTCAGAGTCAGCCATAGCTTGTTGTGATCCACACAGTCAAAACCCTTTGCATAGTCAATGAAGCATAGATAGACATTCCTCTGGTACTCTCTGCTTTCTGCCAAGATACATCTAACATTAGCTATGCACAAAATAAGCATGCCAATGTGTTAGGAACATCAAAAGAGAAGTGGATGGATCAATATTTTTAACTACATAATTATGTTAACATTGTAAAGTGTCTTTGAACATCATATCTCAAGCCCTTTAAATTTGGTTATTAAGAAAAAAAACCCCACCACTGTTACAAGAATAGTTACAAAGGATCTGAAATAATTTTTATAATGTTATGTACATCATAGCAACTTTATTCTCCCTAAATACTGATTACTCTCCTCCTTAAAGGAAATAATCTCAAAATTCATTATTTTCTTCATTTTTCTTTATGAAAACTCTTCTTTTCACAGCTGTGCTGTATACTTCTTTTGCCCATTCTCTGTTGGGTTTTTTTTTCTTCTTTCTCTACAATTAACCTGTAAAGTCAGTTGGCATTCTTCATTTTGTAGAGGGAAAAATCATTGTAAATAGTAATCCCCTCCCAAATACTGCTGCTGAACTGGGTGGCTTCGAAGAGCTGAGGATATTCTATTTGCCATCTTTACCTTCTAGGTAAATCATAAAGACTACTGAACAAGGGTCAGAACAATAAAAATTTATTACTGTCTCTATTTTATTAATTTCTTATTATTTATCATTATTTAAATATTTATTACATGTCTCCATTTTTCACTGAGTACATGTTCTTCAGAACAGAGCAAGGGAACACTGCATGGTTGAAAATTGGGAAGGGCGTACACCAGGGATGCATCCTATCTCCATACCTTTTTCAACCTATACGCAGAACAGATTATCCGGGAGGCTGGACTCTATGAGGAAAAATGTGGAGTCAAGACTGGTGGACGATTTATCAACAATCTGCCTTATGCAGATGACACAACCCTGCTTGCCGAAACTGAAGAGGACCTGAAGCACCTGCTGCAGAGGAGAAATGTGGGGTCAAGATTAGTGGACGATTTATTAACAATCTGCATTATGCAGATGACACAACCCTGCTTGCTGAAACAGAAGAGGACCTGAAGCACCTGCTGCAGAGAGTCAAGGACTTCAGCCTTCAATATGGATTGAGGCTCAATGTCAAGAAGACAAAGATTCTCACCACTGGACCAATTGGCAGCATCAGGATGGATGAGCCTGAGATTGTACACAGCTTTAGTTTGCTTGGCTCCACAGTCAACACTCTTGGCACCAGTAGCCAGGAAATTAAAAGGCGCATTGCCATGGGAAAGTCTGCTGTTAGTGACCTCTCCAAAGTGCTGAAGAGCAATGGTGTCTTTCTGGAGACTAAGGAGCATTTGATACAGGCCATGGTCTTCACAATCACTTGTTATGCATCAGAGAGCTGGACAATGACCAAGGAGGATAGAAGGAGAATTGATGCCTTTGAGCTGTGGTGCTGGAGAAGAGTACTGAGTGTTCCATGAACTGCCAGGAAAACAAACAGATTCATCTTGGAGAGGATTAAACCAGGCTGCTCCTTGGAGGCAAGGATTCTGTGGCTTCGTCTGACATACTTTGGACATGTTGCCAGGAGGGACCGGTCCTTGGAGAGGGACATCATGCTTGGGAGGGTGGAGGGACAGCGCAGGAGGGGAAGGCCCTCTATGAGGTGGATTGATTCAGTGACTGGGATAATCGGGATGGGAGTGTCAGAGACAGTGCAATTGGCACAAGACAGAGCAGAATTTAGGGCTGTTGAACATAGGGTCGCTTTGAGTCGTAAGCGACTCGAGGGCACATAACAACAACAACAACAACAACATGTTCTTTATTATCAGGAGATTTTCATCTATGTATCTGTAGCTTATCAAATGTTGTAATGCCTATATATACTTTTATTACAGCACTTATCACTTTAACTCACAGTTATTTGCTGTTTCAGCTAAGCCCCTCATTGT
This sequence comes from Elephantulus edwardii, assembly GCF_000299155.1. Taxonomy (NCBI): domain Eukaryota; kingdom Metazoa; phylum Chordata; class Mammalia; order Macroscelidea; family Macroscelididae; genus Elephantulus; species Elephantulus edwardii. Next base: position 232,033 of record NW_006400110.1, on the reverse strand, counting down.
CGTTTGATCTGCTTAGGTGGCAGGTTATCTCACATAATTTTTAACACCCATGCTTGACACAGTGCCTGGCTTGTTGCTGGTACTCATTTCGAAGTCCTTACCTCCTCTAAGCATTCAATTAGAAGCTTGAATTTTATACTTTACTTTTGAACTTCCGCCAAACTATCCCAAATTCTTCTCTTTAGAAAATAGAGATAGAGTAAACATTACTTAAACGCAGGTTATATACCTGGATTTCATCTGATGGCATGCATTGGAATCAGATCTATTACATATGTGGAAAGAACCGCTGGAGAAGCTCAATATCAGCTGTGAAAACTAGGCCAGGAGCTGATTGTGGAACAGACCAC
>NW_006400110.1:227604-228298 GCF_000299155.1 Elephantulus edwardii | reverse complement strand
CAGGACAGAGCAGAGTTTAGGGCTGTTGTACATAGGGTCGCTATGAGTCGCAGGCGACTCGATGGCACATAACAACAACAACAACAACAACAACATTTGAATACTGAATGAAGGACATTGAGAGAGATTGTAGGGCTGCTAACTATTCTTTCCTCATGCTCCTATGTCCTTGTCTCCACCTTTGAAGAAAATGACCAGTGAATGTGCTAGAGGTTAAAACTCGTTCTTGAAAGTAATGTTGAGTAAAGACTTTCCTCAGAAACTGGAAGTTCTGGGAGATTATGGAGGTGGGGTGACAGGAGCATGGAACCAAAAAAGATACTGCAGACCTAGAATTCAGAGGATGTTACAAGAACTGGATAGACACTCCTTTACTGGAAGTAGAGGACTCAAGGAATGAATATTAGAAGCCAGAGCATGTCAGCTGATCACTGAACCTGGGCTCTTTAAATTCTTCTACTTGACACAGAGGTGGCCACTTGGCAGGAAATGGAGAGGAGTCTGCAGAGGGGTTCAGAGATGTGCTCTGGGGAAGAAAGAGTCAGGAGAGTTTCTTCTTTCAGATCTTTCATTAAGACAACTATTGAATTATATTTTCTAGAAGTTCAAGCTGCTTTGAAGGAAATAGTAAAAAAATAAGGCCCCAGGAATAGATGATATACCAATTGAAGTATTTCAGATAACAGATGTTGCC
>NW_006400110.1:216006-226739 GCF_000299155.1 Elephantulus edwardii | reverse complement strand
AAAGAGATTGAGATTGATCACAGCTTCAGTTTGCTCCGCTCCACAGTCAACACTCTTGGCACCAGCAGTCAGGAAATCAAAAAGCGTATCACGATGGGAAAGTCTGCCGTTAGGGACCTCTCTAAAGTACTCAGGAACAACGGTGTCTCTCTGGAGACTAAGGTGTGCCTGATACAGGCCATGGTATTTGCAATCGGTTGTTATGCCTCAGAGAGTTGGACAATAACTAGGGAGGACAGAAGGAGAGTGGATGCTTTTGAGCTGTGGTGCTGGAGAAGAGTACTGAGTGTTCCATGAACTGCCAGGAAAACAAACAGATTCATCTTGGAGAGGATTAAACCAGGCTGCTCCTTGGAGGCAAGGATTCTGTGGCTTCGTCTGACATACTTTGGATATGTCGCCAGGAGGGACCGGTCCTTGGAGAGGGACATCATGCTTGGGAGGGTTGAGGGACAATGCAGGAGGGGAACACCCTCTATGAGATGGATTGATTCGGTGACTGGGATAATTGAGATGGGTGTGTCAGAGGCAGTGCGTTTGGCGCAGGATAGAGCAGGGTTTAGGGCTGTTGTGCATAGGGTCGCTATGAGTCGAAAACGACTCGACGGCACATAACAACAAACAACAGACCAGATAGAATGTTAACACTTAACAGCATATCCTTCGTTTAATCAGCAAATACTGAATACCGATTTCATGGCAACCTTTACCTTTATTATTCAGTTTGATTTGGACTAGTTAGGTGAGGTTAATGAGATGAAGCCTTGGTTTAGCCCTCTAGAAGTCAGTTAGATTTAATCTGCTTCATAAGCATTAAGTTGCGTTTCTAAACCTAGACAGCCATTTAAAAAATGTGTATTATGAGTCAATTGGGCTTCTTGATATGACAGTATAGATGAGTCACCCCAGCTATTATCACCACTAGAAAAGCAAGAAGCCTCTTTATCTGGCAGTGGGAAGATCAATGGCAATTTCTTTGAAAAGAAAAGGAAAGATGTCATATTGTTCCAAGCACATAAAATCCTTTTAGAACAATCTTTAATACAAACGCACATGCACGCACACAGACATGCAAGCACACACATGCACGAGCACACACACAGATTGTGTGGTTACTAATAGAGTACTTACTTAGTCCATGAATTATTTAGTACACTAATTATAGATCTTAATAAATAATACAATGTAAATATATTAAACAATAAAGTAGTAAATTATGGTAATAGTAATTATAATTATACTTTATACTAATAAGAATGGTGGGTGCATATGTCATTTGGTATAAACAAAGAACATCCAGTTTAAACTCTGGGACTCTTATGTGTGCCTTTTATTAATATTTTATTTTAAATTCCTCTAATTTTTATATTTCTGCATAAAATGTCTCCTCACCACAACAAGATAAAGGTAAATAATCCAATAGAAAAATGGGCCCAGAATATGAACAGACCCTTCACCGAAGAAGACATTCAGATGGCTAACAAACACATGAAGAAATGTTCAAAGCCCCTAGCTCTAAGAGAGATGCAAATCAAAACAACTATGAGATATCATCTCACCCCAGTAAGAACAGCAAGATAGAACAGCAAGCAACAAATGCTGGCGAGGTTGTGGAGAAACTGGAACCCTTATTCACTGTTGGTGGGAATGTAAGATGGTGCAACCATTGTGGAAGGCGGTATGGCGCTTTCTCAAAAAGTTGCAAATAGAGATACCATTTGACCCAGCAATTCCACTACTGGGAATATACCCCGAAGAGACCATAACTGACATCCAAGCAGATATAAACACACTCATGTTTATTGAGGCTTTGTTCACAATAGCAAGGAGTTGTAAACAACCTAAGTGCCCATCAAAATGAATGGATAGAGAAAATGTGGTATATTCACACAATGGAATACTATGCTGCATTGAAAAACACGGAACTCATGCAATATTATTCAAAATGGGTGACCCTGGAGGACATTATGCTGAGTGAAGTATCTCAGTCACAAAAGGACAAATACTGCATGGTGCCACTGTTGTAAAACAGGACAGACCTTAGGGTTGGTGGGGGGCAGAGACTGAGAAAGATGGATTCAATAATGTATACTGCATTGAAACAGATGAGAGAGAAAACTATTTAGAAGGGATATGTTATTAGGTATTTTTTTCATGACAGAAGTCCAGAGCAAAGGCTGCATAGTGGAGTGGACCTGTGGGGAGGGATTGTAAAACACTGAAAGAATTTTTCCTTTACTTTTCCAAGAGGGTAGTGTACTGGGGTTGGGAGGGGAGTAAAGTGCAACAATGAATGAATGGAAATCCAAAGTCTTTGTAAATATTCATTGAAATTAATAATAAATTTTAAAAAATGGCTCCTTCTGTTGTCATGTTACATATAACATTTACATAGTCAGCTACAAATTACATAGCTAAGTGAGAATACATTATCTCTAATAAATTTATTATCCTAAATATTTTGTTTCAGTGAACCTTTATTCTAAGTTGTCATTCCAGGATTCTATCTTATTTTTCAGAGTGAATGACAGTTTCACTAGAATCTTTGGAAAATAGGTATTATTACCATTCTAAGATTCTAGTTCAATCAATTGTATTGAGTACCTCTTCCAAGCGGTATCTTTTGCTAGATTGATGGTGGATTATAAGAATGCACTTTTAGCTCCCAAGAAGCTTACAGATGGATAAAGAGTGCATACTTATAACTGGCTGGAGTTTAGGACAGACTGTGGGATTTGATCTTATAATTATAAAAAAATGGTAGATGAACGCAATGGAGAGCTTATTGGTTATGGTTTTGGAGATGAGTGAAGTCTTCACAACGGAGAATACAGCTGGGTAACTCCTTAAAGGCCTCTGAGATGAATGAGCTGGAAGGGAGAGAAATAAAAGTTGGTCAGAGAGAAATGACAAACCCCTGTTTTCTTGCACTCATATTAGTCTTTCTTGTGTGGTTTCTTGTGAGTTGTGCCGAGCTGGAAACGACTCACAGCTGACACTCTAACTCATCTGCTTTTGGGTTGGTAGCACAACTCCTTACCACTAAGGGAAAAAGTAAGGTCATGTTGATTGGACATTGAAAAGTGAAGTTTTTTCCCAGGGTAGATGATTTTTAATAATGATGACATTCAATTTAGATTCCCCCACCCCCCGCATGCTTTCAGTGTCAAGTTTAAAACTTCTTTGGCTTGATCTCAGTCTTGCACAAGTTTTCCTTTCTTTTTCCTTAAATGCAAACTGTTGACTTTTTAAAGTTTATGATCAATTTTGAATTTTGCATAAGATATGAGGCTTCTTTCTCTCTCCCCTTCCCTTTTGTAATTATTCTAGCACTATTTGTTGAAAAGGCTAGCATTCCTTTATTCAATTATTTTGGTTAAGTTTGTCAAAATAACTTAGAAATTGTGGTGAGTTACTTGAGGTGGCTCTTTTAGCCATGGTTCTCTCTGTGTGAAGAATTGTTCCTGAAATGTTTCTAAGTTGCTAGGTTGATTTCCTTTGGAGCTGCTCAGTGAGTTTAAACAGCCAACCTTTTGATCACTTAATGATTTGCACTACTAGAAATCCTTGGATGAATCTTGGGAATTGAAAAATGTTTTTCTGTGCTAATTGTAAAAAACTCATATGATTTTTAAAATTTGTAAATATAGTGTTATGTATTATCAGGTCAAAATTGACCCATAGCGACCTCCAGTGGGTTTTCAGAGGCAGTAAATCCCACAGGAGAGATTCATCCATCTTTTTCCTGTCGAGCAGCTGGTGGATCCAAACCACATGTCTTTGGATTGGCAGTGCAGCTATTTACCCACTAGGCCACTAGTGCAGTTCACTATATGAACTGATTTTCAAATTTTGAACTAGTGTTGATTGTCTTGCATTAATTTCTCTTGGTTGTGGTATATGTTGTTGTTGTTATGTGCCGTCGAGTCGCCTGCGACTCATAGCGACCCTGTGTACAACAACCCTAAACTCCACTCTGTCCTGTGCCAGTCGCACTGTCTCTGGCACTCCCATCCCAATTATACAAGTCACTAAATCAATCCACCTCATAGAGGGCCTTCCTCTCCTGTGCGGTCCCTCCACCCTCCCAAGCATGACGTCCCTCTCTAAGGACCAGTCTCTCCTCACAACATGTCCAAAGTAAGTTAGACGGAGCCTCAGAATCCTTGCCTCCAAGGAGCCACCTGGTTTAAGCCTTTCCAGGACAAATCTGTTTGTTTTCCTAGTAGTCCATGGTATTCTCAATACTCTTCTCCAGCACCACAGCTCAAAGGCATCAATTCTCCTTCTATCCTGCTTGGTCATTGTCCAACTCTCTGATGCATAACAGGTGATTGCGAAGACCATGGCCTGTATCAGACGCACCTTAGTCTCCAGAGAGACACCATTGCTCTTCAGTACTTTGGAGAGGTCCCTAACAGCAGACTTTCCCATGGCAATGCGCCTTTTAATTTCTTGGCTGCTGGTGCCAAGACTGTTGACTATGGAACCAAACAAACTAAAGCTGTGTACAATCAATCTCTTCACCATCCATCCTGATGCTGCCAATTGGTCCAGTGGTGAGAATCTTTGTCTTCTTGACATTGAACCTCAATCCATATTGTAGGCTGCAGTCCTTGACACTCTGCAGCAGGCGCTTCAGGTCCTCCTCAGTTTCAGCAAGCAGGGTTGTGTCATCTGCATAACGCAGATTGTTGCTAAATCGTCCACCAATCTTGACCCCACATTTCTCCTCATAGAGCCCAGCCTCCCGGATAATCTGTTCTGCATATAGGTTGAAAAGGTATGGAGATAGGATGCATCCCTGGCGTACGCCCTTCCCAATTTTGAACCATGCAGTGTTCCCTTGCTCTGTTCTGATGACTGCCTCCTGGTCCAAGTATAAGTTTCACATTAGAACGATCAAGTGTTCTGGGATTCCCATTCTTCTCAGAGTCAGCCACAGTTTGTTATGATCTACACAGTCAAATGCCTTTGCATAGTCAATGAAACACAGATAGACATTCCTCTGGTATTCCCTGCTTTCAGCCAAGATCCATCTAACATCAGCTACAATATCTCTAGTACCACGACCCCTTCTGAAACCAGCCTGGACTTCTGGTAGTTCTCTGTTGATGTGCTGTTCCAGTCCTTTTTGGATAATCTTCAGTAAAATCTTGCTTGCATGTGAAATCAGTGAAATTGTTCTGTAGTTTCCACATTCGGTTGGGTCGCCTTTCTTTGGGATAGGAACAAATATCGATCTCTTCCAGTCAGTTGGCCAAGTGGTCGTGCTCCAGATTTCTCGGCACAACTTGGTGAGCACGTCCAGGGCAGCTGCTGTTGTGGTATATAGGGATTTTTAAAAATACTATACAGTTGACTCATGTGTGAACCAGTTGGAGTCTGGAGAGTATATTCTTTTGTTTTAGTTGAAAGTTGGTTATAAACTGCTTGGTAGTTTCTCATTTCATTCACAGTCATGTGTGAACTGATTGGTAGCCTGGATTTACTTCATTTTGCTCACAATCAACTGTGGGATGGAAACCTCTTGTTTAAGTCAATCAGGACCTGGTATGTGAGGCCTTTGTTTCTAAAAGTCTGTTGGGCCTGGGAAGAACATTCTTCTAAGTGGTACTGCACTGATCTGTGAGTTTCCTGTGCTGAGATAACTTGGGATTGCTGTGAAGTTGAACACTGTGTCCCTGGTGTGTCAAATGCCATAATGGTTACCCATGGTGGACAGTGTTTGGTAGAGCTCTCAGATTAAGACAGGCATGGAAGCAGGATTGGCATCCACTTCCTAAACAGCATGCCTTTGCAAGCTCTATGAATATTAGAGAAATAATGGTAGTTACAGAACAGGGTTCAGATCTTTTTTGTTCATATGGATGCTAAGAATAGTACTTGACAGCAACATACTCAACAGCATACTGGTGAAATTTGGTTTACTAGTATTTTGATGAAGATTTTTGCACCTAAACTCATGAGAGTTAGTAATCTATAGGTTTTTTCCTTTTTTGTACTATCTTTTATATTATTATTATTATTATTATTATTAATTTTAATGGAAATTTACAGGGACTTTTCGATTTCCTTTTTTTCACTGTTGCACTTTTCTCCCTGACCACCCCTCTCCCCCTAGTTCGCTCTTCTCTTTGAAAAGTAAAAGAAAAATTCTTTTGTTGATATACAACCCTTCCCCCTCAAGTCCATTCCACTATGCAGGCTTCGTTCTAGACTCCTGTCATGACAATAATACCTAATCACATATGCCTTTTAAACAGTTCTTTCCGTTATCTGCTTCAGTGCAGTATACATAATTTCCCCCAGCTTTTTTTTTTTTTTTGGTGGTGGCAGCTGATTATGAACTACTTTGTCTGATTTTGATGTCAGGGTAATTCTGGCTTCATAATATAAATGGAGAAATAGTCCTTTCTTTTGTATTTTCTAAAAAAATATGTAAAATCTCTTTATGTTCTCTGAATTATCTTTTTCTTGATATTTAATGCTTTATTCTATTTATCTCTTGTGATTAAAGCATAAGTAACATAACACTTAAAGATGGGAAATACTTAACGCTCTTAGATTAGATTTTTCTGAGATATGTGGAACACAGTCTAATTCCTTTCTTCCTCAATTGCAAATGCAAAGGCATCAGTGCTTGGATAATGGTAATTCAATGAATCTTGAATGGCCTGGCCTTCTGTACTCAAAACACTTAGAAAAGGAGTTATCTACAGATATAAACAAAGACATATACCTAAGAAAAGTTTTATCAACATTCTTTGCTTCCTGTCTCTGCCATCATATGTCATTGTTTACCATGCACCTTGACAAGGAGAGCTCACCTACCACCATTGAATAGAGGAAAGACAGTATCTTTTCCTTTCCTTTATCTCCAACTTGGAAATGGTAAGGGTGGGCTCAGATTTTTATCATCAAATATTATGTTTGCTGCAGATATATCTAGGAACATAGATGATTTAGTGTGTAAGGTGACCAAAAGGTCAACAGTTTGAATCCAGTAGTGTCTCTGAGGGAGAGAGATGAGACGTCTTTAGATTTAAGATGTATAGACTTAGATGTGAAGAAAAGTTGGTCAGAAGTCAAAATTGACTTGACTGCAGTGGTTCTGATATAGCTAGCTAAAAGTATAAATAAATATATTTGAAAATACCAATGGGGCTGTCTAGGTAATGTCTTTGTGGAGGTTTCTTAAGGTGACATATTTAAAGAGATAATGTATTCTTCTTATCAGTAAACCAAATCACACTAATTTGCAGGGAAAATGAAAATAGTAAATTTCCTACTTACTGCCTGTAAAGAAATGGCCACTGATGTTTTTGTTATTTTTTTTAAATTGTGATTTTAATGAAAGTTTATGGATAAGTTGGATTTTTTTTATTGATTTTTACACATTTTTCTCCTTCCCCAGCTCACTTTAAAAAAAATTATTCATGCATTGTTGCCTATATGCTCCCTCCCTCCCCTTCACCAGTGTACTTTGCTATACACCTCTTATTCTGGACTATTGTCATACAAATAATGCCTAATCATATATTCCTTTTAAATAGTTAATTCCCTGACCTATTCCAATGCAGTGTTCATTATTTATTCCCTCTTTCCTTTGTTTTCTCCAAATTCCTATGTCAGTTTTGTTTTATAACAGTGGTGTTATATAGTATTTGTCCTTTTGTGACAGATATTTCACTCAGCATAATGTCCTCCAGGATAACCCATGTTGTGTAATATTTTATGAGTTCCTTGTTTTTCAGGGCTGCATAGTATTCCATTGTGTAAATATGCCACAGTTTTTCTATCCATTCATTTGTTGATGGGCACTTGGATTGCTTCCATTCCTAGTAGTGGTGGAATTGCTGGGTCAAATGGTATTTCTTTTCCAGCTTTCTGAGAAAGCACCAGACCACTTTCCATTTGAAGTGGCTTTATCTTTTTACATTCCCACCAGCAGTAAATAAGCATTCCAATCTTCTCACAACCCTGCTAACATTTGTGGTTTGCTGCCCTGTCAAAATTTGCTATTGTTGTTGGGATGAAATGGTATCTCATATTTGTTTTTATTTGAATCTCTCTGAAAGCTAGGAATTTAAAACAGTTTTTCATGTGTCTGTTTGTCATCTGAATGTCCTCTTTGGTGAAATGCCTATTCATATCCTGCGCCCTTTTTGAAACTAGATTGTTTACATTTTTCTTGTTAAGATTCTGGAGAATTCTATAAACTTTAGATATAAAGTTTATCAGATATGGCATTGCCAAATATTTTTTCCCCAGTCTGTGGGTTTCCTTCTTACCCTGTTGGAGAAGTTTTTGTATGTGCATAGGGATTTGATTCTTAGAAGATTTCATTTGTCTGTTTTATTCTCTCCTTGTTGCAGGTTTTGCATTATGCTTGGAAGTCTGTTTATGCTATGAATTAGGGCTTCTAAATTTCTTCCTAGTTTTTCTTTGATGAATTTTATAGTCTTTGGATTTATTTCTAGGTATTTGATCCAAATTGAGTTGGTTTTTGTGTAAGGTGTGAGGTGTGGGCATTATGTAAATTTTCTGTAGATGGTTTTCCAATTATGCCAACACCATTTATTAGGGAGACTGTCATTTCCTCACTTAACTGATTCCATCTCCTTGTCAAAAATCAGCTGACCATAGGTAGATCAGCTGATTTCAAGATTCTCAATTCTATTTGACTGATCCATGTGTCTGTTGCTTTACCAATTCCATCCTGTCTTGACCACCACAGCTGTGTAGTTGGATTTGAGATCTGAGACTATGGTACCACCTACTTGTTTATCTTTTTTCAGTAATGTTTTGCTTACTCAAGATCTCTTTCCATTCCAAATAAAGTTGGAAATTGACTTTCCATCTCCTTGAAGAATGGAATTGGGATTGGGACTGCATTGAACTTGTGAATTGGCTTTGGTAGAGTTGTCATCTTCATGATATTGAGTCTTTGTATCCATGAACATGGTATATTTTTTCATTTCTCCAAATATCTTTTTGTTTCTTGTAGTAATGTTTTCTAGTTTTCTGTGTTGTTGTGGTTGTTATGTGTCATCGAGTCGCCTGCGACCCCTAGCAGCTCTGAATCCTGCCCTGTCCTAAGCCAGTCTCACTAATTGGTCGACAGACCAAGCCCCATTGCCTCAGTCACTGTATCAATCTTTCTCATCAGAGTCTTCCTCTCCTGTGCTGTCCCACCATCCTTCCAAGTATGGTGCCCTTCTCCAGGGACAGGTTTCTCCTGGCCATGAGCCCAAAGTGTGTGAGCTGTAGCTTCAAAATCCTATCCTCCAAGGAGAGACTTAGTTTCGTCCTCTCCAAGACAGTCCTATTTGTTTTCTTGGCAGTCAATAGAATGCTCAAGACTCTTTTTCTAGCACCACAATTCAAAGGCATAGACTCTTCTTCTGTCATCTGAAACATAACAAGTAATTTCAAAGACCATGGCCTGGATTAGCGCATCTTAGTCTCCAGGCTGACACTGTTGCTTTTCAGCACTCCGGAAAGATCCTAAATAGATTTTCCCAATGCAATTCATCTTTTGATTTCCTGACTGCTGGTGTTAAGAGTGTTGATTGTGGAGCTGAGCAAGCTGTAATCGTTAACAATTTCAATCTCTTCTCCATCTAATATGGTGTTGCCGATTGGCCCAGTGGTGAAAATCTTGTCTTCTTGCTGTTGCGCTTCAATCCATATTAACTACATATTGACTACAGTCTTTGACTTTCTGCAGCAAGTACTTCAGGTCTTCTTCAGTTCCAGCAAGCAAGGTTGTGTCATCTGCATAACATAGGTTGTTGACGAGTCTACCTCCAATTTTCCTTTCCAAATGATCTGTTCTGTTTATAGATTGAAAAGGTAGACAGGGTGCATCCCTGACATACTCCTTTCCTGATTTTGAACCATGCAATTTCCTGTGTGTTGGTCTTTTATAGCTCAAGTTAGATTTATTCCCAAGTATTTAATTTTGTGGTTAGCTATTGTGATTGGTATTGTTTTTCTTAGCTCCATTCCCATGTTTTCCTTGTCACTATGGAGAAGTCGAACTGACTAAAATATACCTTGTTGTTTTTCTTTTGGTCCATTCTATATGGAGTTCCCTTGACTTCTTGTATGCATATTTTCTCACTCTTCACTATTCCTGGAAAGATTTCTTCAAGTAACACTTCTTCGACTGTCTCACATTTTTGTTGTTTTCCTTTGCTTCTTCTTTTCTGTGATTCCAGTTATAAACATGTTGTCTTCTTGATGGTGTCCCTCATTATTCTTAGGCTTCTTCACTTTCCTTCCTTTTTGATTCTGCCTTTTCCTCTAGCAGATCAGTGCTGAGAGACCACTCTTCTGTTTCACTGATTCTGTATTCTCTCTCTTCAGTTTTACTCATCTGTCCCTCCAGTAGGTGGACAATTTATGAGGCACTAGTCTTAACATTCTAATTGTAGTCTCTTGTTTTTCTAGGGTTTATAATACCCTTTTTGTTTTATCTGCATTGTCTTGAATTTTTTTCTAAGTTCCTCTTGGCATTTGCTTGTAGAATTCTACAGTTCTTCAGATTTTTCTTTATCCCATATTCAATCATTGTCTTTTTGAAGTTTGTGTCCAAGTTCCATCAGACTTTCTGGCTTCAGAAATCCATTAATTCTGTGTTTTGGTCACTTTTATGGTGAAATCTTGTTTTGGGTTTGTGTAGACTGTGATGTAGTCTGTTTCTTTCTTGTCATTACTGTGATATT
>NW_006400110.1:204290-207925 GCF_000299155.1 Elephantulus edwardii | reverse complement strand
ATGTATGATAGGGTATTATGGTTATCACAAGAGTCCACAATTAAGGTTGCATAGTGGAATGTACTTGGGGCCGTGGGAGGGGTCAGGGGGATTGTGTACCAGGGAGGGAGTCTTTCTTTTACTTTTGAAAGAGAGGAGCGAACTGGTGTGGGGGGGGAGAGGGCTGGGAGGGGTGAGAAGTGCAGCAATGAATAAATGGAAATCCAAATTCTCTGTAAATGTTCATTAAAAGTATTAAAACAAATATTAAAAAAAAGAAGACAGTGGAAAGTCACATACAGAAGGTTCAAAGAAAACAATTGCCAACCCAGGATCCTATATCCAGCAAAGCTCTCCATCAAATATAAAGGGGAAATCACATCCTCTGCATAAAAGAAAGAACTTAACGAATTGGTGAAAGTAAGACCAAAACCACAAGAACTTCTAAGGGAAGTCTTTCACATAGAGACACTAAAGGAAAGAGGATGGACCATACATAGTGACAAGAAAAAACAAAAAAGAAACACAACAAAATGGCAACAATAAAACCTGGCCTGCTAATAATCCCACATAATGTGAATGGACTAAATCAAGAGAAAAAGAGTAGCAGAATGGATTTTAAAAAGTCTATCAATTTATTGTCTATAAGAGACACAACTAAGAAATGAAGAGAAAGATAGACTTAAAATCAAAGGCTGGAGAAAAATGTACAAAATAAATGGCATCCACAAAAAAGCAGGAATTACAATAATAATCTGTGATTAAATAGACTTCAGAATGAAAATATAACAGATAAGGAAAGGCACTATGTAATTATTAAAGGCATAGTCGATCAAGAAAATATAACATTGGTCAACATCTCTGCACCAAATGATGGACCAACTAAATTAATAAAACAATGGTTAATGGAATTGAAGAAAGAAATATAAAGCACCACAATTGTTGTAGAAGACTTAAACACACCACTTTTGCAAAGGATATGTCAATTCAAAAGAAATGTAACAAAGATGTAGAAGACTTAATCTACACAGTCAGTCAACTTGACCTTGTTGACGTATTCCAAGCACTGCACCCAAACTAAAACTCATTTCACTTTCTTGTCTAGGGCACATGGCACATTCTCCAGAGCTGATCAAACATTAGGGCACAAAGCAAGACTCAATAAATTAAAAGACATCGAAATCATACAAAATATCTTCTAAGACCACAATACCACAAAACTAGAAATAACCACAAAAGGATAAAGCTTATAAAGCCACCAATGTGGAAGCTAAATATCACCCAGATAGAACATGATTGGGTAAGAGAAGAAATAAAGAATGAAATAATAAAAAAAGGTCCTTGAAACAAATGTTAATGACAATACAACACACCAAAACCTCTGGGATGCAGCTAAGGCAGTACTCAGGGGCAGTCCATAGCAATAGACAAATACATAAAAAATGAAGAAAATGCAAGATTAATGATCTAACTCAGCACCTTCACCAAAGAGAAAAGGAACAATTTAATCCAACAGCATCCAGAAGAAAAGAAATTATAAGAACAAGAGCAAAATCAATGAAATAGAAAACAGATAAATAATTTGAAACTGTCAATAAGACAGTTTTTCGAAAGGGTCAATAAAATTGACAAACTATTGATAAACTTAAGGAATGAATAAAAGGAGAAGACACAAATAACTCAAAGAATTATAGAGCTAACATGACAACAGAACCAGAGGAAATTAAATCTATAATATCAGGATATTATGAAAAGCTATGGAATGTACATAGTTTGAAATGTTAAAAATGAAATGGAACAAATGAATATCAACATACCAGGCATTAGTGAGATGTGATGGACTAGCTTTGGCAGTTTTGAATCAGATAATCATATGGTACAGTATGCAGGGAATGAAAAACAGAGGAAGAATGCTATTACATTCATAGTCAAAAGGTTAATTTCAAGTTCTATCTTGAAAGGTTGTTGGTGATAGGATAATATTCATACACATACAGGGAAGACTTGTTACCAAGACTGTTATTCAAACATATGCCCCTCCCTCTAGAGCCAAAGGGGAAGAAATTGAGAATTTTTAACAAATTTTGCAGTCTAAAATTGACCAAACATGCAATCAGGATGTGTTAATGATAATTGGTGATTGGAATGCAAAAGTAGGAAACAGTAAAAAAGGAATAGTGGTTGAAAAATACGGGTTTGGTGATAGAATTGAGGCTGGAAATAGAATGATTTAATTTTGTATTTACAATGATTTTACTTTACAAATACCTTTTCTAAAAGACACAAAAGATGGCCTTATACATTTATTTCACCTGATAGGCTGCGTAGCACATTGACAACATTTGTGGAAGTAGTCATAGGAGAAGCTCCATATTGGCAGTCAAAACTGGGCCAGGGAGAGATAGTGGGTCAGATAATCAATTACTCATATGCAAGTTCAAATTTTGGCTGAAAGAAATTAAAGTAAACCATAGAGACCAATATGTGATTTTGAATTAATTCCATCTGAATTTCATGATTGTCTTAAGAATTTGTTTGAGACATTGAACACCAATCATTGAAGACCAGATAAGCTATGGGATGATATCAAAGATACCATCCATGAAGAAAGCAAAATCTTATTACAAAAACAGAGGAGAAAGAAAAAATAAAAATGAATGTCAGTAGAGACTCTCAAGATTGCACTGGAGCGTTGAGAAGACAAATCTAAAGGAAAACATGTTGAAGTTGAAAGCTGAACAGAAGATTTCAAAGGGCAGCTCAGAAGGACAAAGCAAAATAGTATAGTGGAATGTGAAGAGATGGAATTGGAGACTAAAAAGGGAAAAACTCACTCTGCATTTTTCAAGCTGAAAGAACTGAAAAATGAATTTAACCCTTGTTTCACAAGATGTGATGGTCAATATATTGAATGACCCAAAAAGCATCAGGAGAAGATGAGGGAATACACAGAGTCACTGTACCAGAAAGAATTGATGGACCCAGAAAAATTTCAGGAAGTACTGTATGAACAGGAGCCAATGGTAATGAAGGAGGAAGCAGAATCTGCATTGAAGGCACTGGCAAAATATAAGGCCCCAGAAATCAATGGGATTACCAACTGACTTGTTTCAATTAACAGATGCAGCCTTGGATGCACTCACCAGTCTATGCCAGGAAATTGGAGGATGGCTGTCTGGCCAACAGATTGGAAGAGGGTCATATTTGTTTCCATTCCCCATACCTTGTGTTTTAGAAACTTAATCTCTACTGAATTATTACACTTCTGTCTTCTCAGATCACTGCCAGCTCTATTCCAACAAAATTTATTTTAAAATGTAAATAATTTTTTTATTGAATACTGGTTTACTTACAAAGTTTGTATACATTGTATATCACACCAGATCTTTCCCATTTCTTTTACCAACACTTTCTCCACCCATCAAACTGTGCAACCCTATGATTTATATCCCCCCATCCTCAATCCTCTGCTCCCTCCTACCTCCTATGGATCCTCATACACCTTCTACAACAATAATCTTATACTGTATATGACCTAAGGGATTGAGAACCTCCCATGTTAGGTTGTTGTTGTTGTTATGTGCCATTGAGTCGTTTGCAACTCATAGCGACCCTATGCACAACAGCCCTAAACCCTGCTCTATCCTGCACCAACT
>NW_006400110.1:195299-204190 GCF_000299155.1 Elephantulus edwardii | reverse complement strand
TGTGTGTGTGTGTGTGTGTGTGTGTGTGTGTGTGTGTGCACGCATGCGTGTTTAACTTTTAACCTGGTGTCTAACAGGTCCTTGGTCTGTGTAGCTTAGGTGGGGAGCTCACTGCTCCAGAAGAGGATGGGGCAGCTCACCCTGCATAAATTTCTCTCAGATCCCTGGGCTCTGAGAATATAGCAACTAGGATCTAGGAATACTGGAAGTAGGCTCTGCAAAGTGCAGGGCAGAGTCAAAGGTGATGGGATTGTTTCCAGACTGGAGGCAGGCCAGGGCCAGGGGGAGTGAGTTGGGTCAGAAGTGGTGTTGCAGAGAGCATTGGTCAGGTTCATCTGCTAAAAGTGTCCTGAAGGAAATAGAGGTGATGGGGAAGTTCTCAGAATGCAGGCAGGCTGAGGGCAGGTCTGGGTTGGGTCAAAAGTGGTCTCACAGAGAGGTCAGATTCACTTGTTTGTTAAAAATGACCTGATGGAGCAGATGGTAGTCAATGTGATTCTGAGACTGCAAGTAGGCTGATAGAGGGATGAGGCTCCATTTTTGTTACTGTTGAAATGATTTTAGAATGTATTTGGTGCTGGGTAGTGTAAATAATTAAAGATTAATGTATTAGGTAGTTAGTAGAAAGCCTGGGAGATTAAATTCACCCCAAAGACACTTTGAGAGATAGACCTGGTGATGTGCTTAATCTCACCCCAAAACAACATCAAACAAAAATCCCTAAATAGATTGTTATTAATCACAACTCACAGTGACTCTTTAGGACAGAGCAGCTCTTTTAGATAGAGAAAAGAGTTGAGAGTGAGAGACAGAAAGAAGTTGGTCCCAAGAAATGAACAGACCCTTATTGCATGGTCGAGAGGGACACCAAGTGACCACACGGAGAAGGTAAAAATGGTGTGAGAGCAGATAAGGGTAGTTCCCTTTTTTAAAATTGAAGTAAAATTTTTATTTTATACTGGTTTGCTTGCAAAATTCCTATAAATTGTTCCATTTTATGGGAGACTTAGGGAGGACTAGGGAAGAAGGCATTTTGCTCTGAATTTGAGGTGGGGGTCCTGTTAATTAACTTGGGCATGGGCTTTTGTGATCAGGCCCAGAGCCTTAACAAGATCCATGTCTTCTTGTCTGGTCACTTTAGACATTATCAGATTTCTTCAAGGAGTGATCAGGACTGGGGGCAACTGTAACTTTCTTTCTCCAAGAACTACTTCCTCTGGTTTCTGAGGCTGTAAACTTTAAACAGGAGCAGAATACCTAGCTCATCTTTCCTCCATATTTCCAACCCTTACCTTTCAGTAAACATGCCAGCACTTAAAGCATTTTGCCACCAGGATTCCTTCCAAAAGGGTCTGTAGCCCTTGAAAACCCTGTGAAACACTATTCTACTTTGATACATATGGAGTCACCACCTTAAGTCCGAGTTGACTAAATGACATTGGGCATAGTGAACTATTGTTGATAGGTGCCATTTAGGCAGTTATGACTTACAGTGACCCTGTGTACACCAAAATGCAACTTTGCTTGATCCTGCACCGTCCTCGCAATCTCTTTTGTGCATCACTTGTGTTCTAGACACTGGATATGCTATCTTCTTTTTCACTGACCCTCTGCTTTTCCACACATGATAGTCATTTCTAAGGACTGATCTTTCCTGATATTATGCCTAAAGTGTATGAGACAAAATCTCACCAACTTTTCCTCTCAGGAGCATTGTAGCTACACTTCCTCCAAGGTAGATTAGTTTGTTTGTTTTTTCTGACAGGCCGTGGAGTGTTGAATAATCTTTGTCAACACCACAATCTGAAGGATCAAGAGAGTAATCATTGTCATAAGTAGTAATGCTAAAGCTACTCGTTGTTGTTGAGACAGGCAAGTCAATTTTAGATTAATGATCTTTCCTCCTATTCTCTTTCTGCTCTGCAGGAAAGCCATGGATTATTACAGAAAATATGCAGCTGTCATTGTGGCCACACTGTTCATGTTTCTGCATGTCCTCCATTCTTTTCCCGATGGACAATTTTCAACACAAGGTGTGTGAGAAATCTTGGTTTGCTGTAAAAAGAATAGCATAACATTTTAGAACTACATAAAGAGTCCATTTTTACATTTATATCCTTTTTTATGAGTCTTTGCTTGCTGGATACATGTTTAGGCACTTGTAGATTGTGAATATACATTTAGGTTCAGAAAACATACAGTGAATGACGTCTCACAAGTCCATTTAAATAGCAGCTTATACATTTCCATTTTAAATTGATTTCATATTGTGCTTTATCTGAGTTTTAGAAGCAGAGTTGTTTTATTTAAAGCATTTTTTGCATTCCTCCCAAAAGATCTGAGATTTTCACATCACTTAACAAGTGAGAAAAACACAACTATTTTATACAATGAATTTGTTTGCTGCACTGCTTGTAAAAATGTATCATATAATAACTGTTATAATTCTGTCTGCTATGAAATTGTGAACCACATTTGGTTAGGATTTTTCTCTACCTTAGTGGTAATATTGCTATCTCAAATCCCAAATGCACTTTCTTGATCTAATATTAGGCTTCTTGTACACACTGAACAGTCTTAACTCTGACGTATTTTTCCTCTGTCAATATTTGGAATATCTAGGGGAAAACAACAGCACAAAACAAAGGGGAGAATATTTTGCTTCTGGACAGAATTACCTTCTCAGTTGAGCCTTATGTTTTCATCTGTCAAATTTGTATTTCTTATTGATATACTATTAGCATCGAGAGAGAATTCATGATGAAGAGAAAGAAACTACCACTAATGTGATTTCCCATGCCTGTCTACAAGCATTGCTTTCCTACGTAAATAACTGAAATCAGTACACATAAATGTTATGTAGAAAGATCAATTCATAGCAAATCAAGTATTTCATGTCAACAACAACAACAACAAAAACCCAAAAAACACAACCCCAAACACAAAAAACAAAGACCTTTTGCTATCCTATACATAAGGAGATATTTAGGGTTTCTTTTTAAATGCTCTTTGGTTTAGTTTACTCTTTGCCTTTTTAATAACAGATTGCCCAGAATGCAAGCTGAAGGAAAATAAATACTTTTCCAAGTTGGGTGCCCCAATTTATCAGTGTATGGGCTGCTGCTACTCCAAAGCATACCCCACGCCAGCAAGATCCAAGAAGACAATGATAGTACCAAAGAACATCACTTCAGAGGCCGCTTGCTGTGTGGCCAAAGAATTTACAAAGGTGAGAACAAAAATGATCCCCGAAACTTTCAAACAGCCTAACCATAAATATGCCCACAGAGTGCATCCAAGAGTTTCAAAGCCGTAGGTGACTCATCCTTTGATAGTTATTTATCAAATAACTATATACGGGAAACCTACAAATGTAGGCCTTTTAAGTCAGTAGTCTTGTGGGAATAGGCTGCATTTATTTAGAATGAAGAGAAGGGGGTGGAGGTAAAGATACAATGCAAATCTATGCTTTTAGAGTAAAATAGCACTTTGAAGAGAGAATATGTAAATATAGTGAGCAGCTGTTCAGCTCATCTGGCTGCATATAAATTTTGAAAAATGTATTTGCATATGTATATTTAATTTATATATGTTTATATAGTTATGTATTATATATATTAGATATATATTTATATCTTTTTTCCTTTCCCTTTAGGCCACAGTAATGGGGAATACCAAAGTGGAGAACCATACAGAGTGCCGATGTAGTACCTGTTTTTATCATAAATTTTGATATCTTGCGGAGCTATCTTGATGATTGCTGATTTCCCAGAAGAGAAGATTAAGTTGTTCAGTCCTTAAAGCCTTAAGAGATAAACCCCTCTTTTTCTGTACCATATCCTTTAGTATGCTTTATTGCAGTTTTATTGCCTTCATCTTTATCCTACAGTATAATCAGTAACTTAGCTCTTTTCACTTGGAATGAAATATAGCGGTTAACATGACCATAAAGAGTCATTTGCTTGGAAATAAAGTATTTTAAATCATTATTCAATTGTGGAATCATAATTTTGTCTTAAAGGCTTAAAGCTTATTTCTTTTGATGGGGTTAAATGGAAAGAATAGGCCAATGGGTGAGATGAGGTCATATGCACTCAGCGACCTGATACTGAAGCCCTTTGCTCCTACCAGCCCTTTCAGAATCAAACAATGGTTGTTTTCAGCCATAGTCTAGACATCAGATGACCTACTGGTGTGAAAAAATAATATATGAGCATTTCCATTTCTATTTACTACACAGACTATGCAATTTATAAATAAATAATTATGCACACATTCTGGATGTCTCATTTTTACTGGTGGAAATGTGCAAATGAAGAAAATTTTGAAAAGCATTGGCTAAGGTTAGGGAAAGGAGTTCTGGTGGTCTAGTGATAAGAAGATGTTCTACAATCCAAACCACACGATTCAAATCCAACAGCTGCTTCTTGAAAGAAATATGGGCAGTCTTCTCCCATGTGATTTATTACCTCTGAAAACCTGCAAAAGGGTTCCTACTTGATGGTAATCAACAACAACAACAAAATTTGGGAAAGGTGAGAATGTTTCCTGAAGTTTCTATTCCCTTAGTTTAAAGTCAAAGACGGGTAATCTCCTCCCAGACTATTTACAACCTATGAATACCCACTGGCGGGTCAGCTCTGAGTCTCTTCCTATACAATAATAGATAATAACAACAAAACATACTTTGCATATTTTATTAGTTCCTGAGAAAATCGCTATAATGGATTAATGATATAGTACTATGTTGTCCTCAATTAGAATTGGATATTGTTTCAAACTTCTGGAAACATCACTCCACATTACTCCCTACATTTGAGTCTATGTGAAATGACTAAGTGATGAATAAAGTATTTATTGAGCACTCACTGTGTGCTAGGTGCAGTGGAAATACTTTTCCTAAATTCTGTTCAAATGTTTAAGAGAAGTTTTATGCCTCAAGTCACTTCAATAGCCATTTGCAGTGTCCTTTACCTTAGAGACTATGGTTTTATGCTAATTAATTTATATTAGCCAAAACTACAATAAATTATATTATATCATATAAAGCTTTGGGAGGATATCAAGAATATCATTCATGAAGAGAGTAACAGATCTTTGCAAAGACAGAAGAGGTCCAAAAGCCCAATATGGATATCAACAGAGATTCTGAATATTGCACTAGGGTGCTGTGAAGTGAAAGTAAAGGGAAGACATCAGGAAGTTCAGGAGCTAAACAAAAGATTGCAAAAGCAGCTTGGGAAGACAAAGCAAAGTATTATAATAAAGTGTGCAAAGAGCTGGAGTTGGAAAAGCAAAAGGCTGAACTTGTTTGGGATTTCTTAAGCTGGAAGAACCGAAGAGCAAATTAAAAATTTGAGTTACTATACTTAAGGATGCTATGGGCGGAATATTGAATGGTCCAGGAAGCATTAACAGAGTTACTATACCTAAATTAGTTGGTTGACACAGAAGAATTTCATGAAAGAATATATGATCAATAGGCAACGGTGAAGAAGGAGGAAGTTCTAACTATTCTGAAGGAGCTGTCAAAGAACAAGGACCTGGGAATTGACAGCATACCAACTGACATATTTCAACAGACAGTCACCCTAGACAAGCTCACCAACTTGTACCAATAAGTCTGGAGGACAACTACATGACCAACTGACTGGAAGAGATCCATATTTATTCTCATTCCAAAAAAGGGTGACCCAATAGAGTATGGAAATTATAAAACAATATCACTGATATCACATGCAGGCAAAATTCTGCTGAAGACTATCCAAAAATGACTGGAACTACCAGATACATTATTGTTGCACCAGATACATTATCGGTAATGCCAGATGGATCTTGGTGGAAAGCAAAGAGTACCATAGGAATGTCTATCTGTGTGTCATTGACTATGCAAAGTATTTGATTGTGCGAATCACAACAAACTGTAGCTAACCTTGAGAAGAAAGGGGATCCCAGAACACCTGATTATGTTCATGAGAAACCTATACTTGGACTAGGAAGCACTTGTCAGAATAGAGCAGGGAAACAGTGCATGGTTCAAAATCAGGAAAGGAGTGCATCAGGGATGTATCCTGTGCCAATACATTTTCAATCTATATGCAGAACAGATCATTTGAGAGGCTGGATTTTATGAGTAAGAATGTGACATCAGGCCTGGAGGAAGATTCATCAACAACCTGAACTATGGAGATGACATAACCTTGCTTGCCAAAACTGAGGAAGACCTGAAGTGTTTGCTACAAAATGTTAAGGACTGCTGTTTTCAATGTAGATTGAAGCTCAACATCAAGAAGACAAAGATTCTCACCACTGGGTCAATTGGCAGCACCATGATAGATGGAGAAGAGATTGAGGTTGTTAACAATTTCAGCTTACTCAGCTCCACCCTTGACACCAGCAGTCAAGAAAGCAAAAGATGGGAGCAAGCACTCTCTGTTGCTTGTGGGGAGACAGGACTGAAACAATTCTTGGATTATAGGTCCTTCCATCTATGGGTCTTTGCGTCTGCAGCTGCAGGGCCATCCCAGGGGTCCAACAGTACAAGATACTTTAGTACACAGAACTTCAAGCAGAGGAAAGAATTTTCTTAGCTCTCTGCAATGGAGAGCTGACTTGAGAGTCTCTGCATACAAGGTGCCTGAGGGGTTAGTCCTGATTTCTCCCCACAACAGAGACAAAGGAAGACACTAAGCTGTAGGAAAAAAAGGTAAGGGGGGTAAAACTCTGTGCCAAAAGTGAGCATTGCCCATTGTTTGTGAGGAAACAGGACTGAGACATCCCTGGGGTTATAGGTCTCTCCATCTGGGGGTCATTGCCTCTGCTGTGGTGCCATCCCAGGGACCAATCAGGACAAGATACATTACTATACAGAACTATAAACAGCAAAATATTTGTAGCTTTTTCTGTGTGTGTGAGAGGGCTGACTTGAGACCTCCTATACACAAGCTGCTTGAGCTGGCAGCCCTGATCTCTAATCTCACACCACTCCAGAGACAAAGGAAGACAGAAGAAGAGGTGCATAAGAAACTGCTTGAGTAGAGCACCTGGTCTCACACCACTCAGCCACTTCATATATGAAAGAGGCCTATAGAGTTGTTGCCAGGGGAATACATAAAGAGATGCATAAGGGCTGCAGTGCCAGAGAGAACCTCAAGGACTCTAGCAAAGGCAAATTTTCCCAGAAAGGACTTACAGTAGACGGAACATTTAACTTGACAACTAATTAGTTACATTTTAAGGACAATAACCATCTCCAACTTTCATGGATAAAATAGAAATGACATAACCCTTATTAAGAAAAACTTCACATAATGTTAAGAAAGTGTCAGGCAGCTTCAAACACCATGGGGGGAAAAACCCCCAAATTAAACCTCCTCCAATAAAAGCAGAGAATATTAGAGAATATCTCATATCAGAGAATATCATGAATACCTCAGAGGTAGGAAAGCAGATGATATATGTTGATATGGAGACATAAGAACAGCTACGAAAGAAAGTGCAAAGGATGGAAGAAACGATGGAAACCATACATAAAGGGAATAACCTAGAGGTAGAGAACCAGAAAAAATATATTGAGAGTTATTTAAACAGCTACAGAAGAAGGTGCAAATGATGGAAGAAGCAATGGAAACTACTAAGAAAGCAAATTCTCCAGAGGCATGGCCAGAAGAAATATGTTGGTGAGGAGAAACCGGCACATATATGAAAGAAAATGCAATAAAATAGAAAAAAATAATTGAAACTATAGATAAAGGAGTACAAGAACTTAAAAAACCATCACAAGGAAGTGAGGGGAGTGCCATGACAGCACTAGAAATAACCAAAAGGCATGAAAATGCAATACAGAATATTAAGACTGAAATGGGAAAAATGTCCAACACCCTTTAGTACAAAAAATTAAAAGAGAAGAGATGTGGAAAGGAGATTCATTGAGCTGGAAGATAAGGACCTCAACGGAAACATGCTAGGGGGGAAAAATCATAGATGAGACATAAAAAAATTGAAGGAAACATTAGAATTATGTGGGATGACGTCAAAAGGAAAAGCATACATAGGCTTGAAATTCCAGAATATGAGAAGTTTAGGGAAATCGTTGAGAAAATTGTGGAAAAGCTACTAGAAGAAAACTTCCCAGGTATTATGAAGAATGAGAAAATCCACATTCAGGAAGTTCCGCGACCATCAAATAAGCCAGACCCAAAAAGAAAAACATAAAAAAAAATCATAGCAAAAGTCTCCAAAATAAAATGTAAGGATAGACTACTGAAAACTGTATGAGAAAAAGAAAAGGTTACCTACAAAGGAAAAGCAACTAGATTAAGTTCTGATTTTGAGGCAGAAACCATGCAAGCAAGAAGACAGTGGGTGAGAGTGGGCATCCTTGCCTAGTTCCTGTTCTTAAAGGGAATGCCTTTAACCTCTATCCGTTGAGAACAATGTTGGGTCTTGGCTTTTCATAAATACTTTTTACTATGTTGAAGAAATTCCCCTCTAATCCTATTTTGTTGAGTGTTTTCATCAGGAAAGGGTGTTGGATTTTGTCAAAGGCCTTTTCTGCATCAAGACTTAGCGAGAGCAATAAGACAAAAGAGAAGGAAATAAGAGACATCCAAATTGGCAAAGAGGCGGTAAAATTATCTCTCTATGCAGATGATATGATAGTATACATGGAAAACCCTAAAGACTCAGCAAGAAAACTATGGGACATAGTGGACCAATTCAGCAAAGTAGCAGGATACAAGATCAACATACAAAAATCAGTTGGATTTCTCTACAGTGACAAAGAGAATACAGAGCTGGAGCTAGGAAAAACAATACCCTTCACAATAGCTAATCACAAGATAAAATACTTGGGAGTAAATATAACTAGAAGCACAAAGGATCTATTCAAA
>NW_006400110.1:185691-190394 GCF_000299155.1 Elephantulus edwardii | reverse complement strand
CTCCTTCTGTCCTCCCTAGTCATTGTCCAACTCTCTGATGCATAACAAGCGATTGTAAAGACCATGGCCTGTATCAGGTGCACCTTAGTCTCCAGAGAGATTGCAGTGCAGCTTCTTACCACTAGGCCACCAGAGCTCCCTCCATGTTAGGTAGTGATTTATAAAATCATTGCTCCTGTGTGCTGCGTAGTATTCCAATGTGTGAATGTACCATAATTTCTCAAACTATTTGATTATGTTTGGACATTTGGGCTGTTTCCATGTTCTTGCGATGATGAATAATGTTACTATGAACATTGGTGTACAAATCTCTATTTGTACCTCAGTTCTCATTTCCTCAGGGTATATTCCAAGTAGTTCTCTGTTGATGGGCTCTTCTAGTCATTTTTTGATAAACTGCAACAGAATCTTACATGTATGTGATATCAGTGATACTGTTTGATAATTTCCATACTTTGTCAGGTCATCTTTCTTTGGAATGAAAACAAATACAGATCTCTTCCAGTCAGTTGGCCAAGTGTTGTCCTCCAGATTTCTTGGCACAACTTGGTGAGCACATCCAGGGCAGCGTCTGTTTATTTAAATAAGTCATTGGTATGCTATCAATTTCTGGGGCCTTGTTTTTTTTCCAATTCCCTCAGAGCAGCTTCAACTTCTTCCTTCATTACCACAGGTTCTTGCTCATACATTGTTTCATGAAATCCTTCTGTATCTACTAATTCGTTTTGGTACAATGACTCTGTATACTCTTTCCATTTTCTTTTAATGCTTTCTGGATCATTTATTATTCTGCCCAAAGCATCCTTAAGTATTGCAATTCGATACTTGAATTTGTTTTTCAGTTCCTTGAGCTTAAAAAATGCTTGGCTCCTTTGGTTTTCCAACTCCAGCTCTTTGCACATTACTTTGTATTACTTTACTTTGTCTTCCCACACAGCCCTTTGGAATCTTCTGCTCAGCTCCTTAATATCTTTATTTCTTCCCTTTGCTTTGGCTTCTTGGCTCTTTAGTGCATTATTCAGAGTTTCTTCTGACATCCATCTTGGTCTTCTCTTACTCCTCTGTCTTTGCAATGATCTTTTGTATTCTTCCTGGATGATATTCTTGATATTCTGCCCCAGCTCATCATGTCTTCATTCATTAGTGTTAAAGGCCTCAAACCTGTTCCTGAGATGGTTTTGAAATTCAGGCAGCATAGACTCAAGGTCAAATTTTGGTTCCCATGGATTTGATTTAATTTTTCTTAGCTTCAGCTCGAACTTGCATATGAGTGGTCTATTTCACAATTAACACCTGGCCTAGTTTTTACAGCTAATATGGAGCTTCACCAGAGATTCTTTCCACAGATGCAATCAATCTGATTCCTGTGCATACCATCAGTTGAAATCCATGTGTATAGCCTGTGTTTATGCTTCTTAAAAAACATATTTTCAGTGAACAGGTTGTTGATTGTACAACAACAGAGAACTGCTTGAAGTGCAATCTGGGTATAGAAGAGGCCATAGTATTAGGGATATTATAGCTAATGTTAGATGGATCTTGGCTGAAAGAAAGGAGTACCAGAGGAATATCTATCTGTGTTTCATTGACTATGCCAAGACATTTGACTGTGTGGATCACAACAAACTGTGGCTAACTCTAAGACTAGGAATCCCAGAACACGTGATTGTGCTTATGTGAAGCCTATACTTGGACCAGGAGGCAGTTGTCAGAACAGAGCAAAGAAACACTGCCTACTTCAAAATTTGAAAGGGTGTATGCCAGGGATGGATCCTGTCTCCCTACCTTTATGGTGCATACATATTTATATGTAGAAGAGATTATCTGGGAAGCTGGGCTCTATGAGGAGAAATGTGGCATCAGGATTGGAGGAAGACTCATCAACAATCTGTATGCAATCTGTTATGCACATGACACAACCCTGTTTTCTGAAACTGAGGAGGACCTGAAATGTTTTCTGCAGAAAGTTGAAGACTGCAGCCTTAAATATGGATTGAAACTCAACATCAAGAAAACAAAGATTCTCACCACTGGGCCAATTGAAGGCATCATGGCGGATGGTGAAGAGATTCAGATTATTAACAGCTTTAGTTTGCTTGGCTCCACAATCAACACTCTTGGTACCAGCAAACAGGAAATCAAGAGACAAATTGCACTGGGGAAAGTCGGCTGTCAGAGACCTCTCCAGAGTACTGAAAAGCAACGATGTCAGTCTGTAGACTAAGGTGTGCCTAAAGCTAAGGCCATAGTCTTTGCAATTACTTGCTTTGCATCAGAAATCTGGACAATGACTAGGGATGATAGAGATTTGATATCTTTGAGCTGTGGTGCTGGAGAAGAGTACTGACTATAGCATGGACTGCTAGGAGAACTAACAAGTTCATCCTAGAGAGGGTGAGACCTGTTGCTCCTTGGAAACAATGATTCTGAAGCTTTATCTGACATACTTTGGACATGTTGCAAAGTGGGACCAGTGCCTGGAAGGGGATGTCATGTTTGGGAGGGTGGAGGGACAGCATAAGAGAGGAAGCCCCTCCATGAGATGGATTGATTCAGTGACTAGGGTAATGGGGGTTAAGTGTATCAGAAACAATAAGATTGGCACAAGAGAGAGCAGGGTTTAGGGCTGTTGTACATAGGGTTGCTACAAGTCACCGGCTACTTCATGGCACATAACAATAACGACATTCCAAGCAGTGGAATACTTGGGTCATATGGAATTTCCATGTTCTGGTTTCTGAGGAAACATGAAACTGCCTTCCAGAGTGGTTTGACCATTTTACAATCCCATCAACAATGTATAAGAGTTCCTATCTCAGTGGTTTCCCCCTGGTTTCTCTCTGTCTCTCTCTCGAGTCCAAGGAATCCCACCTGGGAGCCCCTTAATAAAGCTGCTTTCGCTCTAAAAAAAAAAAAAACAAACCACAAAAATACCCACAAAACACAACCAAACAAACAAACAAAAAAATAGAGAGTTCCTATCTCACCACATCCTTTCCAACATTTATTACTTGCTGTATTGTTAAGCTTTACCACTCCTACTAGAGCGAGATGGTATCTCATTGTGGTTTTGCTTTGCATCTCTCCTATTGTCAGTGATTTTGAACATTTTTTCATGTGTCGGCCATCCAACTATCTCCCTCTGTGAAACTTTTTTCCATGTCTTTTGCTCATTTTGTAATTCATTGTCATATTAGTCTTGTCTTTTTCTTGTGGAGGCCCTGTAGGATTCTGTAAACTTTTGATATGAGACCCTAGTTTGAAATGGTATTGCCAAATGTTTTTCTCTGAGTCAGTAGGTTTTCTTTTCATTCTGCTGGAAAAAGTTTTTTATGCACAAAGGGATTTAATCTATAGAAGTTCCATTCATCAGTTGTATCCTCTCCAAATTATGCATTTCTGACTGTATTTGTCAGCCTTTTTATACTATAGACTAGTCTTGATCCCAGTTTGTCTCTGATGAAATTTACGGTTTGGAGCTTTGGTCCCAGGTCTCTCTGATCTACCTTGAGTTGATTTTTGTGTATGGTGTGAGATGTGGATCCTGTTTCAGTTTTTCCAGCACCATTTACTGAAGAGGTTGTCATTTCCCCATTTGATGCATTTTATTTCCCTGTCTTTTATCAGTTTACTACAGATAGCTGGGTCCTCAGTTCTGTTCCATTGTTATATGTGCCTGTCTTTGTGCCAGTACCATGCTTTTTCTGTACTACCACTGTGTAGTAGGTTTTGTTTTTTGTTAAAGTTGGCTTTTTAAAATTTCTTTATTTTATTTCATTATTTTTTGTGTGTACCGTCAAATCAGATCTGACTATTACAGGAGGAGATTGTTCCTCCTTCTCCAACAGAGGATCTGGTGGATTCTAACCGTGCACCTCTGAGATTGCAGTGCAACTTCTTGCCACTAGGCCACCAGAGCTCACCGAGTAGTAGGTTTTGAGGTCAAGGAGTGTTATGCTTCCCACTTCATTTTTGCTTTTCAGAAGTGCTTTGCTTATTCAGGGTCTCTTTCCTCTCCAAATAAACTTGACAATTTCCTTTTTTTTTTAAATTTCCTTTTCAATCTTCTTCACAAATGAATTTAGTATCTGGCTTAGGATTGCATTGAACATGTAGATTGCTTTTGATAGGATTGTCATTTTCACAGCATTGATTTTTCCTATCTATGAAGAGGGTTCATTTTTGTTTATTTAGGTCTTTTATTGTGTCTTACAGAAATATTCTATAGTTTACTTTGTTTAGGTCTTTTGTGTCTCTAGTTAAGGTCTCTTCCAATTATCTCAATTTGTGGTTCGTTTTTGTAAATGCTATTGCTTTCTTGGTTTCCTTCTCTGAGTTCTCTTTGTTACTGTAGAAGAATTGCACTGATTTTTTGGGTATTGATCTTATATTCTGCCACTCTACTAAATTGGTCTACTAGCTCTAACAGTTTTTTGGTTGAGTCTTTGGTATTTTCTGTGTACACTATCATATCATCTAAATATAGTGATATTAAAACAACTATGAGATATCATCTCACCCCAGTCAAAATAGCAAAATTTAACAGAACAGCAAGCAAAAAATGCTGGCCAGGTTGTGGAGAAACTGGAACCCTTATTCACTGTTGATGGGAGTGTAAAATGGTGCAACCCCTGTGGAAAGCAGTATGGCGCTTTCTCAAAAAGTTGCAAATAGAGATACCATTTGACCCAGCAATTCCACTA
>NW_006400110.1:169528-184051 GCF_000299155.1 Elephantulus edwardii | reverse complement strand
TCCAAAATCAATCTCCATAATAGTCTATGTGTTTCCTACTGCCAAAGGGGCCCTTTAGAGTAGTGAGAGAAGATCTTCACCCTGAAACACACAGTGTCCCTTTTCAGCTGGAAGTAGCTAAGAGAATACACCATCCCCTTTTCCTTATGAATCATGGTGAAGTCTCTCTCAGTGAGGAGTGATAGGGAATGGCAAAGGACACACTGACAAAGGAGATTAATCAGAACTGGCTTTGACAAGCACTGCGGCAATTAGACAATTAAAACAGACATTCGGGGGGGGGGAGAAGAACGAACTGGGGAGGAGGGTAGAGGAAACAGTCCAACAATGAATGAATGAGAACCCAAAATCTCTGTAAATGTTCATTAAAACTAATAAAATTTAATAAAAAATAAGTCAATAAATAAATGTAGTGATAGTTTAACCATCTCTTTACCTATCTGGATGCTTTGTATTTCTTCCTATTGTCATATTGCTCTAACAAGCACTTCAAAGTAATATTCAGTAGAAACGGTGACAGTGGGCATCCTTGTCTGGTTCCCGCTCACAAAGAAAATATTTTTAGTCTTTCTTCACTGAGAATGATATTGGCTCTTGTTTTTACAGATATACATTTCAAGATATTGAAAAATTTCCCTTCTATATTAAATGATTCAGGAAGTATTAAAAGAAGATGGAAAGAATATACTCAGTCTCTGTATTGAAAGAAATTGGCAGACACAGAAGAATTTCATGAAACAACATATGAGCAAGAGCCTGTGGTGATGAAGGAAGAAGTTCAAGCTGCTTTGAAGGAATTGACCAAAAAAAAAATAAGGCGTCAGCAATAGATGGTATACAAATTGATGTATTTCAACTAACAGATGCTGCCCTGGATGTGTTCACCAAGTTGTGCCAAAAAAATATGGAGAACAACTACTTGGCCAACTGACTGGAAGAGATATATATTTGTTCCCATTACAAAGAAGGGTGACCCAACAGAGTGTGGAAAGTATAGAACAATAGCATTGATTTCACATGTAAGGAAGATTCTGCTGAAGATTATCCAAAAACGACTGGAACAGCACATCAGCAGAGAACTGTCGGAAGTCCAGGCTGGGTGTAGAAGGGGGTAATGGTACTAGTGATATTGTAGCTAATTTTAGATGGATCTTAGCTGAAAGCAGGGAATACCAGAGGAATGCCTATCTGTGTTTCATTGCTTATGCAAAGGTGTTTGACTGTGTGGATCATATCAAACTGTGGCTGACGCTGAGAAGAATGGAAATCACAGAACACTTGACCATGCTAATGTTAAACCTATACTTGGATCAGGAAGCAGTCGTTAGAACAGAGCAAGGAAACACCGCATGGTTCAAAATTGGGAAGGTTGTACGCCAGGGATGCGTCCTGTCTGCATACCTCTTCAACCTGTATGCTGAACAGATTATCCGGAAGGCTAGGCCCTATGAGAAGAACAATCTGTGTTATACAGAAGACACAACCCTGCTGAAACTGAGGAAAACCTGAAATGCATGCTGCAGAGCGTCAAGGACGGCAGCTTTCAGTATAGATTGAGGCTTAATGTAAGGAAGACAAAGATTCTCACCACTGGATCAATTGGCAGCATCAGAATGAATGGTGAAGAGATTGAGATTGTTCACAGTTTTAGTTTGCTTGGCTCCACAGTCAACACTCTTCGCACCAGCAGCCAGGAAATTAAAAGGGACCTCTCCAAAGTGCTGAAGAGCAATTGTGTCACTCTGGAGACTGTGGTGAGCCTGATAAAGGCCATGGTCTTTGCAATCAGTTGTTATGCGTCAGAGAGTTGGACATTGACTAGGGAGGACAGAAGGAGATTTGATGCCTTTGAGCTGTGGTGCTGGAGAAGAGTACTGAATGTACCATGGGCTGCTAAGAAAACAAACAGATTCATCCTGGAGAGGGTTAAAGCCAGGCTGCTCCTTGGAGGCAAGGATTCTGATGCTTCGTCTGACATACTTTGGATATGTTGCAAGGAGGGACCAGTCCTTGGAGAGGGACATCATGCTTGGGAGGGTGGAGGCACAGTACACTATGGGATTACCCTCTATGCGGTGGATTGATTCAGTGACTGGGGTAATCGGGGTGGGTGTGTCGGACACAGTGAGATTGGCACAGAGCAGGGCTTAGGTTGCTATGAGTCGTAAGCAACTCAACGGCTCATAACAACAACAACAACAACATTTCAATTTTGCTGAGTGCTTTTATCAGGAAAGTGTGTTGGATTTTTTTCAAATTCCTTTTCTGCATCATTGGGAAGATCCATGTTGTTCTTGTTATTTGCTTTGTTAATATGGTGCATTACCTTGATTGTTTTTATTCTGTTGAACTATCCTTGCATACCTGTTGTGAATCCCACTTGTCATTGTTTTTAGGTGTCATTGAGCTGAGTATGCCTCATAGCCACCCTATGAACAAAACATCTGAACCTAATCCTGTCCTGGGCCATCCTCACACTTCCTGACACACAAGAGCCCATTGCAGCAGTCACTGCATCAATCTAACTGGTTGAGGATCTTCCTCTCCTTTGCTGACCCTCCATCCTTCCCAACATCTTGTCCCTCTCCAAGGAATAGCACCTGCTAGCAATATGTCCAAAGTATGTGAGGCAAAGCCTTATCATTTTTGCCTCTAAAGAGCATTCTGGCCATACCCTCTCCAAGACATATCTATTTGTTATCTTTGCCATCCATGGAATGTTCAGTTCTCTTTTCCAACACCACAGCTGAAAGGCATCAATTCTTTCTCTGTCATCCTTAATTCATTGTCCAGGTCTCAGATGCATAGTTAGTAATTGGAAAGACCATGGCCTCAATCAGAGTCATGATGAATTTTTCTTAATGCGCTTTTGGTTCTTTTTGGTAGAATTTTGTTAAGGATTTTTACCATGATATTCATGATAACATTTTTTCAGAGATTGGTATTGGCACTCCTACTTTTCTGAGGTTGCCATTTGCTTGGTATATTTTCCCCAGCATTTGATTTTGAGTCAGTCTTTCTTAATGAGCTTTGTTTTACTATCTCTTCTGCTACTCTTTATCTCTTAATTGGTGCATTTAATCTGTTCACATTAAGTGTGATTATTGTCAGGCCAGGTTTTATCTTTTCCATTTTGCTGTGTTTCGATTTCTGTTGTTTCTGTTTATTATGGTCCATTTGCTTTCCTTTGGCATCTCTGTGTGAAGTACTTAACTTTTCTAGTAGTTTTAGTCTTATTTTTACCAATACCTTAAGTTCCTTCTTTTCTGTAAAGGATTTTATTTCTCCTTATTTGGTGGAGAGCTTTGTTGCATATAGAATTCTTGGCTGACAATTGTTTTCCTTCAACTTTCTTCTTTTTTTTTTTTAATTTAGGTTGTTTATTTTTCATTTCAATGAACATCTACAGAGATTTTGGGATTCCATTCATTCTTTGTTGCCCCCTTCTCCCCGCACAAACCCCTCCCCCTCCCCCCCCATTTGCTAAAGCAAAAGAAAAACTCCCTCATTGGTACACTTTCTTTATATGCCACCCCACTGTCTTCTAGCTCCTGTGGTTTCTGCTGAGAAATCAAAACTTAATCTAATTGTTTTCCCTTTGTATGTCACTTTTTAAAAATTGTGCTGCTTTTAGAATTCTAGCCTTATCTTTTAATTTTATTATTTGACTATGATACATCTTGATATTTTTCTCTTTGCATCATTTGTATTTGGTATTCACTGTGCTGTTAGAATATTGATTTCCCTGTTCTTCAAAATACCTGGGAAGATGTCTTCTAGTATTTCTCCCAGTTATTTTCCTGTAATTCCTGTGTTCTGGAATTCAGAATGTGTATTTTGTTCATTTGATGTTCTCCCACACAATTCTAATGTTTTCTTCATTTTATTTATTTCCCCTTTTGGATTTTTCTACAAGTATGTTTCCAGTGGTGTCAACAGAGAACTGCCAGATGTGCAGCCTGGATTTAGAAGAGGTCATGGTACTAGGGATATTGTAACTAATGTTAGATGGATCTTGGCAGAAAACAGAGAATACCAGAAGAATGTCTATCTATGCTTCATTGACTATGCAAAGGCTTTTGACTGTGTGGATCTGAAAGGAAAGATTTTTAAACAATGTCCCCACACCCACGTATTGTAAGAACCTATACCTTTGATCTTGTGTGAATGTTTATGTTCCAGGAACTAGCTGACCACAAACTGAACAAACAATTACTGGCAAAACCCATATTTTAACTAATGTCAGCAGCAGGTAACTGACCTAAAATTGAACTTCTCCTTTTCCAAAGAGCCAATGAGCTAATTCCACGCCAAAGAACCCCTAGACCTTGTATAAATTCCCTTGCTTTTTTGGGCTCGGGGTCGACTTCCCTGTCTCCTGCGTGAGATATAAGTCGTCCCGAAGCTTCGTCAATAAAGCTCTTGTGATTGCAGAGAGTGGATCTGGTGTGAGTTGCTCGGGGTAGCGCCTGGTCTGGGAAAAGCCCTAGTTTGGGGTCTTTCAGATCACAACAAGTTATGGCTGACTTTGAGAAAAATGGGAATCCCAGAACATTTGATTGTGCTAATGCGAAACCTATACTTGGACCAAGAGGCAGTTATCAGAACAGAGCAAGGAGGCAGTACATGGTTCAAAATCAAGAAGGAGGTCCATCAGGGATGTATTTTGTCTCCATACCTTTTCAATCTGTATGCAGAACAGATCATCCAAGACGCTGAGCTGTATGAGGAGGATGGCATCAGTATTGGTGGAAGAGTCATCAACAATTTGCTAACGTTATGCAGATGACACAAACAACCCTGGTGTTGAAACTGAGGAGGACCTGAAGCGCTTGCTGCAGAAGGCCAAGGACTGCAGCCTTCAATATGGATTGAAGCTCAGCATCAAGAAAACTAAGATTCTCACCACTGGGCCAATTGGCAGCATCAGTATGAATGGTGAAAAGATTGAGATAGTTAACAGTTTTAGTTTACTTGGTTCCACAGTCAACACTCTTGGTAACAGCAGTCAGGAAATCAGGAGATGAATTGCATTGGGAGTCAGCTGTGAGGGACCTCTCAAGAGTAATGAGTTGCAATGACATCAGGCTGGAGACTTAGGTGCGCCTGATCCAGGCTATAGTCTTCACAATTACATGCTGTGCATCGGGGAGTTAGACAGTGAATAGGGATGATAGAAAGAGAATTGATGCCTTTGAGCTGTGGTGCTGGAGAAGAGTGTTGAATATACCATGGACTGCTAGGAGAACAAATAGGTTTGTCCTGGAGAGGGTGAAACCAGAATGCTCCTTGGAGTCAAAGATTCTGAAGCTTCGTCTGACCTATTTTGGGCATGTTGCAAAGAGGTACTGGTCCTTGGAGAGGGACATCATGTTTGGGAAAGTGGAGGGACAGCGCAGGAGAGAAAGACCTTTGATGAGATGGATCAATTCTGTGAGTGGAGTGATGGAAATGAGTATGTGTGAGACGGCGAGGTTGGCACAGGATAGGACGGCCTTTAAGGCTCTTGTACATAGGGTCGCTATGAGTCGCAAGCAACTTGATGGCACATAACAACAACAATGTTTCCTGTGAGACTCTTGTCTTCCACATCATTGACTCTCTTTCATCTCTTCAGTTCTACCTTTTTGTCTTAGTTAGGTTGGAGCCTTTACCAGATGTTGGGAAAGCAGTGACTGGAAAATGTTCCTGTTCTGGTGATGCCACACAGGCCTTGGCATCTTGCAGCAGAGTAATGGTTGTTGTTATGTGTCGTCGAGTCATTTGCAACTCATAGCGACCCTATGTACAACAGCCCTAAAACGTGCACTATCCTGTGCCAATCTCATTGCCTCTGACACACCCATCCCAAGTACCCCAGTCACTGAATCAATCCACCTCATAGAGGGTCTTCCCCTCCTGCGCTGTCCCTCTACTCTACCCAGCATGATGTCCCTCTCTAAAGACCTGTTTCTCCTTACAACATGTCCAAAGTATGTCAGACGAAGCCCCAGAATCCTTGCCTCCAAGAAGCAGCCTGGTTTAATCCTCTCTACGATGAATCTGTTTGTTTTCTTGGCAGTCCATGGTACATTCAATACTCTTCTCCAGCACCACAGCCCAAAGCATCAATTCTCCTTCTATCCTCCCTAGTCATTGTCCAACTCTCTGATGCATAACAAGTGATTGCAAAAACCTTGGCCTGTATCAGGCGGATCTTAGTCTCCAGAGAGACACTGTTGCTCTTGAGTATTTTGGAGAGGTCCCTAACCGCAGACTTTCCCATCGCAATACGTTTTTTGATTTCCTGGCTACTAGTGCCAAGAGTGTTGACCGTGGAGCCAAGCAAACTGAAGCTGCGAACAATCTCAATCTCTTCACCATCCATCCTGATGCTACCGATTGGTCCAGTGGCGAGAATTTTTGTCTTCTTGACATTAAGCCTTAGTCCATATTGAAGGCTGCAGTCCTTGACTCTCTGCAGTAAGAGCATGAGATCCTCCTCAGTTTCAGTGAGCAAGGTTGTGTCATCTGCATAACGCAGATTGTTGATAGATCGTCCACCAATCCTAATGCCACGCCTCTCCTCATAGAGCCTCGTCTCTCGGATAATCTACTCTGCATACAGGTTGAAAAGGTATGGAGACAGGACACATCCCTGACGTACACCCTTCCCAATTTTGAACCATGCAGTGTTGCCCTGCTCTGTTCTGACTACTGCCTCTTGGTCCAAGTATAGGTTTCGCATTAGCACGATTAAATGTTCTGGGATTCCCATTCTTCTCAGAGTCAGCCACAGTTTGTTATGATCCACGCAGTCAAATGCCTTTGCATAATCAATGGAACACAGATAGACATTCTTCTGGTATTCTCTGCTTTCAGCTAAGAACCATTTAACATCAGCTACAATATCCCTAGTACCACGACCCCTTCTAAACCCAGACTGGACTTCTGGCAGTTCTCTGCTGATGTACTGTTCCAGTCATTTCTGGATAATCTTCAGTAGAATTTTGCTTGCATGTGAAATCAATGATCTTGTTCTGTAGTTTCCACACTCAGTTGGGTCGTCCTTCTTTGGGATGGGAACAAATATAGACCTCTTCCAGTCAGTTGGCCAAGTGGTTGTTCTCCAGATTTCTTGGCACAACTTGCTGAACACATCCACGGCAGCATCTGTTAGCTGAAATAAGTCAATTGGTATACCATCTATTCCAGGGGCCTTATTTTTTTGCTATTTCCTTCAAAGCAACTTGAACTTCTGCCTTCATCACCATAGGCTCTGGCCCAAATGCTATTTCATTAAATTCTTCTGTATCTGCCAATTCCTTTCCGTACAATGACTCAGTATATTACTTCCATTTTCTTTTGATACCTCCTGGATCATTTAACATTCTGCCTAAAGCATCCTTGATTGTAACAACTCGAGGTTTGAATTTGCTCTTCAGTTCCTTGAGCTTAAGAAATGCTGAACGAGTTCGGCCCTTTTGATTTTCCAACACTGCCCACCATGGGCAGACCGAGAACTGCTTAAAATCTTTCCTTTTAAAGTATCAACTAAAACACAATGTTTGAGAAATCTTCCTTTTTGTTCGCAGCACCTCTGATTTAGACATCACCATCAGCTATTAACACTATGACATACTTAAACAAGTCTGTCTGTATTGAGTCTGGTTACCAGGCAGAGGGATAGAATGGTGAGACAAAAATAGAATTAAAGAAGAAGCATAACTACGTAGTTGCGATAAGAACTGTTCATGAGCTGAAAGTCCAAAATGACATTAATTGTATCACTGGTCACTAAGATGCCAGAAAGAGGTAAAAAAAGAAGTTGCTTTTGTTCATTATTCTGTTTTTCTAGAAGTACAAGGAGGATGAAAAGGGAGATAGAATAAAGAGAACGAAGAATGAGGAGTGTATAAAAAGCAGAGGAAATGAAAAAATTACCAGAGTAAAGAGGCAGGAAGGGCTGTTGAAAGAACTTGTTGACTAGGGAATGAGAACTGGATTGAAACATAAATAAAAAGATAATAATTTCTCTTCACTCCCCCGTTGGAATCTAAATCAGAACCAACCGTAGTTTATGAGTGGATTTTGAAGAGGCAGCAGTAAATCTCATGGAAGGAGATTGTCTATCTTTCTCCCTCAGAGCAGTTGATATATCTGAAATGTATGCCTTTGGGATTACAGCAGAGCTTCTTACCATTAGGTCACCAGAAGAGTTTAAAAATGAAAATTAGTGAGACTTTTAGTCTTGTATAGTTTTTATTTGTTTATTTTTTTTACTTTTTTATTAACTTAAATGGAAGTTTACAGAGACTTAAGGTTTCCATTCATTCACTGTTGCACTTTCCCCCCTGCCTGCCAAATCTGATCCGACTGGTACAGGAGGAGATTGCCCCTCCTTTTCCAGCAGAGAATCTAGTGGATTTGAACCACATGGCTTTGGGATTGCAGTGCAGCTTCTTGCCACTAGGACACCAGAGCTCCCTAGTCTTGTATATTTATTGAAATATGCAAGTGGAAATAATGGAAAATATTTTTATTGTGATAATAATTACAGAAATATTCTTCAGCTGACAGCCCCCTCAAAATGATAGACATTTTAGTGCCACTCCCTCTGATACTGTCACCTGCTATGGTCCATATTCTATGGTTCTACCCTTGTGACAACACTGAGGACAACAAGCCTCTAAAAGGCCAGAGTGGATTGATGAGTAGAGATTTCCACATCTATTCCATCAATGACTCTCAATCTCAGCCCCATAATGACTGTGACATAATGTATTTGTTTCCATTTTCATCACACAATTAGGTAAGTTGTATGCTGTTGAGTCAGAACTAACTCATAGTTGATCCTCCATCCGGTTTTAAGAGGCTGAAAACACATCGAAGGATATTGTCTTTCTCCCATGGAGCAGCTCGTGGATTCACACCATGTGTATTTGAATTAGCAGTGCACGTCCTTAATGCTAGGACAATAAAGCAGAGGCACCAAAGACTTTCGCCCTTGTCCTTGTTTCTTAGCACTGCCATAACAAAATGTATCATAAATGAATGACTTTAAAGAAATAATCATCTATTTTCTCATAACTTTAGAGGTCAGAAGTTCATACTGACATTAGAGGAGGGTCCTTCATAATTGGTAACCTTTGGTATTTAGCATTCCTTGGCTTAGAGAAGAATTTTCATATATGTCTTCACCTGAGTGTGTCATTGTTCCTCTTTTGCTCTTCTTAAGAATACCACATAGATGCACACCCATGTTTATCGCAGCTTTGTTCACAATAGCAAGGAGCTGGAAACAACCTAAGTGACCATCAACAAACAAATGGATAGAGAAGCTGTGGTAAAGTCACACAATGGAATACTACCTTGCATTGAAAAACAAAGAACTCATGCATTATCATTCAAAATGGGTGACCCTGGAGGACATTACGCTGAGTGAAGTATCTCAGTCACAAAAGGACAAATACATGGTGTCACTGTTGTAAAGCAGGACTGACCTCGGGGTTGGGAGGAGACTGAGAAGGATGGGTTCAATAATGTATACTGCATTGAAGCAGATGAGGGAGAAAACTGTTTAAGAGGGAAAATTATTAGGTATTTTTGTCATGAGTCCGGAGTGAAGGCTGCATAGTGGAGGGGGGGACAGATTGTAAAACAATGAAATAATTTTTTTTTTACTTTTCCAAGAGGATAGTGTACTGGGGGGAGAATTGGAGGGGCGAAAAGTGCAACAATGAATGAAAGGAAATCCAAAGTCTTTGGAAATTTTCATTGAAATTAATAATAATTTTTTTTAAAAAAGAAAGAATACCACATAGAAGGGACCTAGTGGGTAAAAAGTTGTACTGCCAACTCAAAGCCACTTGGTTTGAACCCACCAGCTGCTCTGTGGAAGGAAGATGAGCAATTCTCTCTGGTGTTATTTATAGAATCTTAAAAACTTGGTGGAAGGTCAGCTGTAAGTCAGTTTTGATTCAATGTCATATGAACAGCAATAACAACAACAATTGAAGGAATTATGTTTAGGACCCATCCTACTCTGGTATGACAACATTAACATTAAAAAAACCCCTCTGTTTCCAAAAATTTATAAGTACAGGTATTAGGACCTCAGCATAACTTTTTTGGAGATGTAATTCACTCTTTGAGAGTCATATAAAAACTGAAAAGGTGTGGAAATCTGTGTCCTCTCATCTCCAATTTATTCTGTTCTTTTCCAATACCAATCTCTTCAAAGTTGTATAAACTTAGCTTTACCTTCCATGAACAGTTTCTCCCCAAAGTAAATGGGGTAATGGAAATATCTTTGAGGTTTACTTAGGATGAAAAGTCATCATAATAAAATAAATGAAATCTAAACTGTGAAGTGTCCCTGATGCTTTGTCTGAAAGCCTTGTTTTTGATATCACCATTATCACTTCTCTTGATGTATTCACAGTTTTTTAGACATTTATTTTTTGAAATTATTTAGTACCTTCCAGCATCTCTAGCCCTCAAGGGGAAAATACAAAGACATTTCTTTGTTCTGAAAACATTACAATTTCAATATTTTTATATTAAGAATGGTAGTGTATGAAATGTAAATATTAAACACAATTTTCACAGAGAACTGAAACCAGATCAGAGTTTCCTTGAATCAAAAGGAAAGTTAATTATAGCATCAAGCTTCAATATGAAAAGACATGAAAAAAAATAATGGTTGGATTTTTTTCCGCACTGTAAGTTTCTTTCTGAACTCCAGAAAAATAAGTAACCTGAAAAGCACTTTCCTATGGAGTCTGGCTTCAACAACTCACTTCTCTTCACACTTAAACAGTGAGGCTTTATTAAGTGGGAAATGGGAATCAAGTGAGGAGTCTCAGAAGGAGTCAAAAAGGTTAAACATGATTGAAAATTTGCAAGAATGTTTACAGGGAATGTTTCTTTAAAGCCATTTCCATTAGTGAAATGTTATAGAAAGTAGGATAATGAAGTGGAAAGCATAAAAAAAATATATATACATGTTTCCCTAAATGCTCTTGAATCAATGTTTGAATTATAGTCACTTACTTAGTTGTAGATTGCCAGTGAATAGTAATGGGTTTTCAACTAAGGTGACAGTAAGTAAAAATTCAGTATGTGCATAATTACTTCTATACACTTCTTTCCTCAGGTGCAACAAATGTTGTAGACAATTAGGAAAAAAGCCACCATTAAAGCCAAGTGGACTGGGAAAGAGCAGAAGTAATTATTTGTCCTTCAAAGGGAAAGAAGAAAGTGAATCTAGCCTTGACCTGTAAAGGTGCTGCCTATTTCTGAGCATGGAGGAAGTAGGGTCAGCCACGTGTGTAAGAGGTTGTGGGAAAGTATTTGGACAGAAATTATGGGGTGAAGAACTAAGACTTGTGTTTGTGGAAATAAAAACAAGATAGAGGCACTTACACCAAAGCTGGAAGAGCAGTACTGTTTTCTGGTATCACAGAGCATATGTTTCAGATACTAAATTACCCAAACTTTAAAGAGACTTGCTTGTTTTTTTAAAGTTGGCATGTAACTAACAGCCCTACATCGCAGACAAATTAGTGTCTGCACCAATTTGGAAATCTAATTGACAGGCATTGATCCTTCAGAGTTGTGCCATTTATCTTTTTGGCCAAACACAATTTTGAGGAGAAAGGATTTCTGTAATTATTTTGAGAAATAATGTTTTGTTGTTGTTATGTGCTGTTGAGTCACTTGCGACTCATAGCGACCCTACGTACCTCTAAGCCCTACTCTATCCTGAGCCAACCTTCCCCAATTACTCCAGTCATTAAATCAATTCATCTCAACGAGGGTCTTCCTCTCTCGTGCTGTCCCTCCACCCTTCCAAGCATGATGTCCCTTTCCAAGGACTA
The DNA here is from genome assembly GCF_000299155.1 of Elephantulus edwardii. NCBI lineage: Eukaryota > Metazoa > Chordata > Mammalia > Macroscelidea > Macroscelididae > Elephantulus > Elephantulus edwardii. The sequence continues at coordinate 172,190 of NW_006400110.1, read as the reverse complement.
GTCCCTTCTTGCAACATGCCTAAACTATATCAGATGAAATTTCACAATCCTTACCTGCCAGGAGCAGCCTGGTTTCACCCTTTCCAAGATAAACCTGTTTGTTGTCCTAGAAGTCCATGGCATATATATTATAAAGCTTTAAAAATGTATATTAGTATATGTCTATAGAGCAGAATATGGTACATCTGGATACAGAGCCATAAGAGTCTCTCTGAAAGGGCCAGAGGGAGTGAGAATAATAAAACTCTTCATCACCCCAGATCAGAAAGCAGATAGTCCTATAGTCCTGCCTCATGGAATCTCTAGAGTCACAGCAGCAGCAAGAGGTTGGTTTATTTGTTGTTGACTCACAGATTCACAGTTGTGGTACTGAGAATGAAGTATATTAGGGAAGGAAGGACGTGGAAGAGGCAAAGAATATCTCATAATACAAGTTCATCTTTTGCCCAACATTCCCAAGGCACAATCCGTCAATTAGTTTGGGCTCTGGTTTCAGTTTAGCAGTCAAATCTAAATCATTCTGCAAGGTTTGCCACAGAGTACTTCTAAGTCAGCTTCTCCTTAATTATCCAGCAAGAACAGCAAAATCTTTAACTGTGGCATTTATTTCAGGGCTCCTATGGTTACACTTTGCCAGATTTTCTCCACAGCAATGCCACAGTTTCTCCACCACCATCACCAGGGTTTGTTTTCTCAACAGAGTCTTGCTTCAGTTTCCCTCAAGTCTTACCAAGCAGTGTGGGAAGCATTTTCTCACTTAGCCTATTCCCACAGGTGTTAATAATGATTTGCAAGACCATGAGTCTGCAGTTAAGGTATCTGGAGACCAGAGGAAGCGAACTGTAATAGCTAAAGAAAAAGCCAGCTTTTAGGCTAACCTCACAGTGTCAAAATTGGGTTGTATATTTTTGGTCCAGTTATTTCTGATATTTTTACACATTTCACTGTGCATTTCTTTGGAAAAAAGAGAGGAAAAAATCCCCTACGATATAATGCTGGAGAAGAGTATTGAGGGTACCATGGACTGCTAGATAATGAATAAAGAACATCACTCTAAACCAAATTGCTTAGTGTTTGCTGTGTCATATTAAGAATCTCAAATTTACACCATTCCAGTGAAAAGGGTATTGAGGTGTGGGTAGAAAGACTGGAAGGCAAGTCACTTTTACAAGAAAGTTCCAGGTAAGTAATTTTCTCTACTCCTACAATTCCTTCAGATCCAGACTGGTTTTTCTAAGTAAGATTTAAGGAATTTCTTAAGGGTTAAGAATCCCTTACCAAAAGTTTTATTTTTCCTCACCATACCATGTTGTACTCTTTTTATCATATTTCAGGCTCCCCAGGAACATCCAGAACTTATGGTACAGGCTTCGGACTCTAGAGTTTTTTCTTTTCCCTCATCTTGGAGGTACTGCTCTGAAGACTTTAAGCGAGGCTCTAGTCTTTCCTTTGGTTTTCTTCTAAGCCATTTAGCCACTTCTGAAAAACCTCTTTTCTCCTTTGCTCACACATAGAGCTTAGAAATCTCCCATGACTTTTAAAAACAGGAATTCCTATTTTATACTTCTTTCTGCATTTCTGTAAGATAATTAAGCATGGAGTTAGCGGCTTATCAGAGTATGGAAAAAATTAAATATTTAAAATATCATCCAACCATATGTATAACTTTGCTTGTTGGCATAGCCCCACTTTCCACTATTCTTAGTATTATATATGGCTCACTATACTGATAATGTGTTTACTGGTGACATAAATGTACATATTTGACTCTTAGATGAAAGGTTGGTGGTCAGAAATGCCTGGGAATACAGACTTGATTTATTTTCCAAATGTCACAGTCTTGAAAAATCTATGGAGAAGTTCTACTTTGTACATATATATAGGGTGACTATGAGTTAGACTCTATTTGATGTCAACTACTAACAACAACATATAGGGTATCAAGTGATCATGGACAATGAACAGTCCTGATTAGCAAATTTACATATGTTGGGTACCATTAAGTCAGATCCAACCCTCTGGTGGGTTTTCAGAAGCATCTGATTGTACAAGAGGAAATTGCCCATCTTTCTTCCATGGAGTGTTTGAAGTGCAACTTCTTATCACTAAGCCACCAGAGCTCCCTAAAAACCAATATTGATAGATATTTTCCTAAATTGGTTAGAAAGCATCTATGGTGTATTTCCCCTTCTTTATTTAGTTCCCAGGGAGCTCTTGCAAACAGTGGTAAGGAATTGTATGGCTAATTCAGAAGCATGTGGTTCAAGTCTACCAGTTGCTCTGAGGAAGAAAGAGGCATTCTCCTCCGTTGCAATTTATAGCTTCTGAAAACCTGCTGGAGGGTCAATTTTGAGTTGGGTCAATTTTGCCTCAATTGCACATAACAACAACAACAACATTTGGTTTCCAGAATTTGCCCAGTGGACCTTTGTAATTCCTGACTCCTGGTAGGCCCTCTCCAGATACCACTTTCCTTTGCAAATAGTTTTTTCACTTCAGGGATATCTGCTTGACAGACAAGACTCTAAACCCAGTTAGGAAGACTCAATCCTTCTAGGTTAGCTACCATCTCTCTATCACCTGTTTCTGGTTATGTACCAGGAGTTGAATTATGATTGTTTCACAAAATAGGACTAGAGGGGAACTTCTTCAACATAGTAAA
>NW_006400110.1:154711-167531 GCF_000299155.1 Elephantulus edwardii | reverse complement strand
GGGGTGGGGGGAAGGGACGTGGGAATTGTATACTAATGAAGGAATTTTTTTTCTTTTTTTCTTTTTTTCTCTCTTCGGAGGGGGAAGCGAGCTGGTGGGGAGGGGTGGGCAGGAAGAAAATTGCGGCAATGAATGAATGGAAATCCAAAACTTCTGAAAAAAAAAGGAAAAAAAAGAAATGCACAGATCACATGGTTTATGTTAGACGCTGTTGAGTCACTGCCAACTCATAGTGACTCCACATATAGCAGAACAAAATCTTACCCAATCCAGATCAATTAATCATAGTGCTTGAACTTATTGTTGTGGTTACTATATTAATCAGTCTAATTCAAAGTCACTGATCATCAGCTTTTCTAAACATATTGCTATTCTCTTATTACTGGCTCCTTCTGATAACACGGCCAGATTAAGTGACATGAAGTCTCACCACCCTTGCTTCTAGCAAGCATTCAGAGTGCATTTCTTTCAGGACAGATTGTTTATCTTTTTAGCTGTCCATTATATATTAAATATTTTTTTGCCAATAGTACAATTCAAAGAAAGAATTTCTTTAGTATTTATTCATTGCCTAACTTTTACACACATATGAGGCAACTGAAACGATATGATTTGGGTCAGTGACACTTATACTTGTTAGCACTTTAAAGAGGTCCCTAGCAGATGCGGTCAATATAATAATAATAATGTTTGATTTCTGGACTGCTGTTTCCATGTGTGTTGATCGTGGATGCAAGTGAAATGAAATCTTTAACAATAATTTTAACATCTATGTGATGTAATTGTTGTTGTTGTTGTTGTTGTTATGTGCCGTCGAGTCGTTTGCGACTCATAGTGACCCTATGTACAACAGCCCTAAACCGTGCTCTATCCTGTGCCAATCTCATTGCCTCTGACACACCCATCCCGATTACCCCAGTCACTGAATCAATCCACCTCATAGAGGGTCTTCCCCTCCTACGCTGTATGTGATGTAATTATATAACTTATAACTTGTCCCCCAGTTTGTTGTACTGCAATGGCTTATATGTTGCTGTGATTCTGGAAGCTATGCCACAGATATTTGAAATCCTGGCAGGACCACTGATGGTGGACAGACTTCAGCTAGGCTTCTAGACTAAGATAGACTGGAAGTATGCCTGGCCATCCATTTCTGTAACAATAGACCCTTGAAGACCCAATGATTAGCAGCAAAACATTGTCTGATAGTGTCAGAAGATAGAATCCTCAGATTTAAAGCCCCTCAAAATATTATTGGATAAGAACTGCCTGCTAATAGTAAAGTCTACATTAATAATGGTGTTATTATTTGTCGTCTAGTTTCCTGCAGCTCATAGCTACCATATATGCAATAGTTCTGAATTCTGACCCAGTCTCATGGACTCTTATACAATTATGCCCACTTCCCCAGTTACTGCATCAATCTGTTTCATCTGGGTCTTTTCCTGTGCTGTCTCTCCACATTTCTAAGCATTATGTCCTTCTCAAAGGATTCTGCCCTACTAGAAACATGAGATGAAGTTTCATAATCTTTGCCTCTAAGGAGCAACATGGCTTCACACTCTCCAGAACAAACCTGTTTGTTTTCTTGGCAATCTATGGTATGCTCAGTACTCTTTTCTAGCATCACAACTCAAAGGCATCGATTCTCTATAATCTTTAGTCATTTTCCAGCTCTCTGATGTCCATGGTCTTGATCAGGCACACCTTAGTCTCTAGACTAACATCATTACTTTTTAGCACTTTGGAGAGGTCCCTTACAGCATATTCTCCTCATGCAGTTAATTTTTTTATTTTCTGACTGCTGGTGTCAAGAGTATTGATTGCGGAAATGAGCAACATGAAATTGTTAACGACCTCAATCTCTTCACCATTATCATGATGCTGCTAATTGGCCCAGTGGTGAGAATACCATTTTTTTGATGTTGAGCTTCATTCCATATTGAACACAATCCTTGACCTTCTGCAGCAAAAGCTTCAGATCCTCCTCAGTTTTAGCAAGCAAGTTGTATCATCTGCAAAACACAGTTTGTTGATGAGTCTTCCTCCAATCCTGGTGTCACATTCCTCCTTATAAAGTCCAGCCTCCTGTTGTGGGCTGCTCCAGTCAGGAGGGGCTTGTAAGCCTGAGGTCTAGGGTCCCGAAGAGGGAACACGAAGGTGGGTAGAAGTTCGGCAAAGGGACGATGAAAGAACACAAGACAAACAGTCAAGTGATCTTGATGATTTTAATTCTAAGTCATTCTCATTTTCCTTCTTCTTTCTTCCTTGCTTATTGCATTTAACATGATACATTTATATTCCATTTTTACAATTAGGGGTTTAATCAACAGCCAGAAAAACAACAAAAGTAAGAATAAAGTTTACATTATTTTCTTGCACATAGCTATTTTTTATGGTCATGGTTCCTTGGTAACTGGAGAGCATGGAAAGCTATTCTTTATGGTCACGGTTCCTTGGTAATTGGAGAGCGCTGGAGAGCGCGGTAGACAATGGCTTTTTCCTTAAAAATTTTCTTTTTAAACCTGTTCTTCGACTTGTTTGGGTTACAAAGTTACAAAGTAAAGAAGTTACATTTTAAATTTAAGCTGATACATTTTACATTTTTAGCTGAATTTACAATATTATTTCTTTCCATTCAAAAGACAACACTTTTATACTTTCCATTATTCCAGGGGTGATCACTATCTTAATAAGGGGGTTTAGGATGTTTTGGGTCATAATATTGCCTAAATTCATCATCCCAATCTTGTGTCTCATGATCTATTTTACCACCTATACCTCACATAACATCTTTCCTTTGGTCGCTTTCAAACCTTTTGAAAAATATATCCCAAGACACAAAACCATCAGGGTGTTTTGCATTAAATTCATCATATTTTCCAGTATTTGGAAGAGGGTTATTTGTAGGCTTTGGAATTCTGTGAGGGCCTTTCCCAATAGGGGGCTGCCCCAACCACCCTTTCCCTAATAGATAAACAATTCTTCCACCTGGTGTTCTCATGGTGGGGGGCAAGGGTTTGGTTTTATTCTTTGAAGGAGTTTTAGTAATGCTAAAAGAACCGGAGGTAATGTTTGCGTATTAAAGTCGTCACCTCCATTTAGTTCTTTCCTGGAAACATTTAACAAACTTTTAGTAAAAACACTTTGTGTAAAGAACACAGCTTTCCCCCCCGTCCCACATAGAAAACATAGAGACAATAGAAGAGAAATTACAGAAAGGCCAAGAACCATCATGGAGAAAGCACACGTTCCGAGAGGCTGACTTCCTTGAATTTTTCGCCTCAATCAAGTGATTTTGTCACGCAGACTCCCTTGGAGTTGGTGCGGCAGCCTCCCATGTTATGCCCCAAATCCAGTTCCCCCCAAGTCACCAAGGAGCCGACACCGATGCAAGGGCAAGAGGGAATTTATTTCAGATTCGAATCCGGGCCGCGTTCCAAACCGTGCCCATACAACAGGGAAGATGGCCGCGGCCCCGATTCTGGGCTGTCCTGCCTATTTAAAGGGGAAAGCCCGCGAAAACAGGGTGATACAGGATTGGCTGGTTCAAAGGAAGGGCACGAAAACAGGGTGATACAGGATTGGGCTGGTTCAAAGGAAGGGCACGAAAACAGGGTGATACAGGATTGGCTGATGTTTGGGTGGGGGCTCTTTTCTCCCTTTCCCCACCGCTTTCAGTTTACTGCTCTAGAGGCACATATATATTTTAAAATGACATATTGGTTACAAAATGGAGTCCCTCACCCAAACGATCTTTTCCACATACAGATTGAAAAAAAATTGGTGATGACATATCTCATAAGGAACTCCTATCTAAAATTTATTGAATACTCTGCACCTCAACAAGAAAAAGATAAACAACCCAATCACAAAATTGGTGCAAGATATGAATAGACACTTCACCAAAGAGGACATTCAGATGGCAAACAAACACATGAAGAAATGTTCAAAATTCTTAGCTTTCATAGGGAGGCACATTAAAACAACTATGAGATATCATCTCATTCCAGCAAAGTTTGACACAGCACCAAATAACAAATGTTGGCAAGGTTGTGGAGAGATTGGAACTCTTATTCAGTGCTGGTGGGAGTGTAAAATGGTGTAACCACTATGGAAGACAGTTTGGCACTTTCTTGGAAATAGAAATACCATTTGACCCAGCAATTCCACTACTGGGAATATACCCTAAAGAAAACAGAATCACCATCTAAACAGATAGACACAAACCCATATTTTTTGCCGTGTTATTCACAATATCAAAGAGTTCGAAGCAAACCAAGTGCCTATCCACAAATGAATGGCTAGAAAAATTATGGTTTATTTCCACAACAGAACACTATTCTTCTCAGAGTTAGCCACAGTTTGTTATGATTGATCCACACAGTCAAACGTCTTTGCATAATCAAAGAAACATAGATAGACATTCCTCTGGAACTCTGCTTTCAGCAAAGATCCATCTAACCTTAGCTACAATATCCCTAGTACCATGACCCTCTCTAAAGCCAGCCTGCACTTCTGACAGTTCTCTGTTGATGTGCTGGTCCAGTCTTTTTTTGGATAATTCCAGAATATTGCTTGCATGTGGTATCAATGATATTGTTTGATAATTTCAACACTCTGTTGGGTCACCTTTCTTTGGAATAGGAACAAATATAGATCTTTTCCAGTCAGTTGTCCAAGTGGTTGTTCTCCACATTTCTTGACACAACTTGGTGAGCACATTTAGAGCTGCATCTTTTAGTTGAAATACATCAACTGGTATACCATCAATTCCTGAGGCCTTATTTTTTGTCGATTCCTTCAAAGCAGCTTGAACTTCCTCCTTCATTACCATAGGCTCTTGCTCTTATGTTGTTTCATGAAATTCTTCTGTGTCTGCTAATTACTTTTGGTACAGTGAGAAATGGTGTCCCTCTGGAGATTAAGGTGCACCTGATACAGGCCATCGTTGTTTCAAACAGTTGTTAGGTGTCAGAGAGGTGGCAATGACTAGGGAGGATAGAAGGAGAATTGATGCCTTTGAGCTATGGTGTTGAAGAAGAGTATTGAATATACCATTGGCTGCTAAGAAAACAGACAGGTTCTTCCTAGAGAGGGTTTACCAGGCTGCTCCTTGGAGGCAAGATTCTAAAGCTTTGTCTGATGTACTTTGGACATGTTGCAAAGAGGGACCAGTCCTTGGAGAAGGACATCATGTTTGGGAAGGTGGATGGATAGTGCACGAGAGGAAGACCCTCTATGAGGTGGATCGATTCAGTGACTGAGGTAATGGGGGTAGGTGTGTCAGAGACAGTGAGATTGGCACAGGATAGAGCAAAGTTTAGGGCTGTTGTACATAGGATCGCTATGAGTCACAGGCAACTCTACAGCATATAACAAACAACAATAACAGAATACTATTTAGCACTGAAAAATAATGAACTCATAATTATACAACATGGTTGACACTGGAGGACATTAAGGTGTGTGAAATGTGTCAAAAGGAAAAATACTGAACACACTTATGAAGCAGGACTGACATGGGGGGTTGGGAGGAGATTAGGAAAAGAGTTGATAGATAATGAACACTGTATTGGAACAGATGAGGGAGATAGCTGTTTAAAAGAAATATATGATTAGGCATTATATGTAAGACAATGGTCCAGAATAGGTACATTGCAAAGAGAACTGAAGGAAGGGGAAGGGGAAGAGGGAGCAAATTGTTCAACAATAAATGAATATTAAAAAAAAGAAAATGAACTGGAGGAGGAGGGAGGAGAATATGCAGCAATGAATGAAAAGAAAACTTTTCTGGAAAAAAAATACATGTAAGAACAACACCATCAAAAAAGTTATGGAGACACAATGCATCCCAGACATACTCCTTTCCTAATTTTGAACCATGAAACGTTTCCTTGCTCTGTTCTGATGACTGTTTTCTGATCCAGGTATAGGTTTCATATGGGCAAAATCAAGTGTTCTGGGATTCCTATTCTTCTCAAGGCTAGTCAAAATATGTTGTAACCCACATAGTCAAGTGCATTTACATTGTTAATGAAACAGAAAGACATTCTGGAACTCTGCTTTCAGCCAAGACCCATCTGGCATTAACTATGATAACCCTAGTGTGACAACTTCTTCCAAATCCTGCTTATATTTTTGGCAGTTTTCTGCTAATGTACTATTCCAGTCATATTCAGACAATCTTCAGCAGGATTGTGTGTGTGTGTGTGTGTGTGTGTGTGTGAGATATTGTTTGATAACACCCTGTCAGATCACCTTTTTTTTTAAATGAAAATAAATGCGGATCTCTTCCAGTAAGTTGGCCGGGCAATTGTCTTCCAGATTAATTGGCACAATCTACTTTTTGAAATATGTCAATGTTATTCCATCACTTCTTGGGGTCTTGTTCCTTGCCTCCTTCATCACTGTTGTCTCTTGATTGTATGTTGTTTCATGAAATTCTTCTGTGTCAGCCAATTCTTTTTAGTACAGTGATTCTTTCATCTTCTTTTGATCATCGCTTTCTGGATCATTCATTGTATCCTTAAGTATGTAATTTGAGGCTTGAATTTTTTTCTTTAGTTTTTCAGCTTAAAGAATGCTGAATGAATTCAACCCTTTTAATTTTCCAACTCCAACTCTTTGTACATTTCATTATAATACTTTGCTTTGTCTTCCTGAGCTGCCCTTTGTAGCCTTCTGTTCAGTCTCTTGACTTTCTGATGCCTTTCCTTTGCTTTGGATTCTCAGCACTGCAGTGCAATATTCAGTCTCTCTTGAATCCATCTTGGTTTCTTCTTCCTCCTCTGTCTTTGTAATGCCTTTTGCACTTTTCACAGATACTTTGCACTTTTCACAGATACTATTCTTTATGCCCTCACACAGCTCATCTGGTCTGGAGGAAAAATGTAGCCCCCAGGCCTGATCACTCCCAGTGAAACCTGATAGTGTCAAGGGCAGCCAGGACAAAGGCCAGATGCAGGATCCCTGAAGGGTTGATGGCTGTATTGAGGAGTCTGCTGAAGGAGGAAATGTTCCCGGAACCCTGAGGCACTTGCATACAAGTTGGGGCCACAAGCAGTTCTGACTGTTTTTCCTGGAATTGCTCCACGTCAGCACTCCCTGATGAACCATTCTGCCCCTAAAGGGTTAAGCTCTTTGAGAAAAGTTCTGAAGGCTATGATTTGTTTCCAAGTATATCTCCTGGAACACTTTTAGTTAACAGTCTTTTATCAGACTTACTTAACCATTGCATTCGCAAGTCAAAATATAGTGAGGGAACACAGTGTCTCGGGTAGTTTAAAATAACTTGCTCCAGCCAAAATATTTTTTGTTTCTCTGTACCCTGAAAGACATGTATATGCATCTCAGCACCATGAAAAATGTGTATGTGCACTTAAGGACTCTGAGAAAAATGTGTTCGTGCCCTTCAGCATATGTCTCTCTTTGTGCTTTATAATAAATACGAGGTTCAGCTCTAAACTGCTAGCCCAGCAGAGCTTCAGCTCTTCATCTCCGTATCTCTAGTGAGTCTCTGTCATTTGCAACTTGTGAACCCAGAACACCGGGTACAACGGCCAAACCAAATAATAAATCATGCTTAAGCTCTGGGCCTAATCACGAAAGCCCAAACCCCAAGTTCTGAAATGTATCATCTTCCCTAGCTCTCCCAAAGACCTCTATAAAAAGAAACTGTCCCTAATTGTGTCTCTGCTCCTGGTCACTTGGTGTCCCTCTGAGACCTGACCTGTTCATTTCCTGAGACCAGTTTCTTTCTTTCTTTCTTTATCTCACATTCAACCCTTCTTCTATCTAACATATGGTTCCCTGACCTAGCTGGGAAGAACACTCAGTCACAGGCTGAAACCCTTTCCCCCTTCTCTGGCTAAAAAAGAGAGCAAGCCAACCATCCGAGCTCACTACTGCTAAATGGCTGCTGGATTGCAACCCAGAGTTTTGCTGCTCTGCCAGAGGTAGCAGGCTCTCACAGCCCAGCCTTATTGCTACGTGAGCAGACCAAGAGCCTGCCAGGGCTCTTTACTGGCCTGGTTAGTACCCTCTGAAATAGGCCAAACTTCTCCTTCTCTGTCTTGTCCTTCTCTCCTCTCAACTTTCTTACTTGTCTCAAAGGTCAAAGGCTATTTGCCATTTGAATCTGAAAACATTCAACACAGGCTTCAATTCCCAATTGCTTAAGAAAGCCTAAAGCCATTCCTAAGAGCCCACAATTGCTCCTTGAGGTGCCCAAGAACTGATTAACTTCCCTTTCTTTTCTCTCTGGGCTGGAGCAGGGGTGGAGGGGCATGGGGTGCTCCTGACACCCAACTGTTAGATATTAAAAAGAGTGTGAGGGCACAAGGGAGAGAAATAAAGAAACTGGTCCCAAGAAACAAACAGGCCTTCATTGAAAGGTCTGAGAGGGACACCGCACAGCATGCGGATAAGATGGAAATGGCACACGGGGCAATCTGGGGGTATTTATTATATGGGTCCTGGGCAGGACCAAGATGATATTTCCTGGGAATTTGGGTTGTTAATTAAGTTAGCTTTGGGCTATTTTGATCAGGCTCAGACTCTTATCAGGATCTATTGTATGGTCTGGTCTTTGATATGACCAGCTTAGATGTTATCAGGTTTCTCAGGAAGTTATCAAGCTTGGGAGTGGTGGTGGTGGGGCAAATGCCATATTCTTCCTTCACAAATGAGAAGACACATTCTCAGCTGTCAGAAGGATATATCTGCTGGGCAAGTTTCTGGCAGTTGGAGACACCCAGTTCTGCCAGATTCTACACTCCTGGCTCTACTTTACCTTGATACACAGAGACCATACTTGTCCTGGGGACAGCCCTTTGTTCTCCTTTTGTTCCCTTTGTGCCTCTTCTAAAACTTGTGCACCTCTGGCATTAAGTCTAATCTAAAACTCTAACACCTTCAGCATTATGCCTAATCAGCCTCCTCTAAAATTTGTGCATCTGCAGCATCACACCTAATTTTAAGCAGTCACAAATTTCATAGTCCAAATCAATCTATTTGTCCTTCAAAACACAAGTACTAAAATAGCAAATAGAGGTTTCTAATACTCAAATCTTCATTACTGTCCACTTTCATATCCTTGGAGTCTTCCCTGATTCCATATGAAGATTCTCTGAAAATTGTGAAATTGGCTTCTGTCTCTCTAAGTAACCTACCCCTCTCTCTGGCCTAAAGGCATCTAAGATGTACTAGATCATCCTAATTCTTTTCACTTCTCCAGGGGCTTGATTTGCCTCTTGACTGCGCTTGTTAGAATTGCCTTCTTTAAACGGTCCTGAAGATACCCTTCCCTGGGCTTTCTGCTTCCTGCCATTGCTGTCCTTCCAAACAATACCAGACCAATCTGGAGTAAAAGATGGCAGTTCTCTCTGTCAAAACTGCTCTACTTAGCAAATTCTTTTCATTCTTTCTAAGCCCTTTTCACATTCTAATCAAAACTTCATTGTCCTGTGTCACCACTAGGTAGGTTCGTGTTGTCAACCTCTAGGTTAGTGGAGTGCCAGGGATAATACACACTTAATAAATACCATTTTGTATCATTTAGAAAATGAAACAGAAGAGGGTGCTCTTTACTATATTATGGCTAGCTTTGCTTCTTTTTACTTTTCTTTTAGTGTACTAATGCAAGAGCAGGTTTATTGGTTTTTGTATTCTGGTTAGTGAAGGAAGAATATGGCAGTTGCCCCACCACCTCCAAGCTTGATCACTTCCTGAGAAACTTGGTAACACCTGAGCTGGTCACATCAAAGACCAGACCAGACAATGGAACATGATAAAAGTCTGAGATTGAAAAAAAAAAAAAAAGCTAAAACTTAATTAACACGCCAAATTCCCAGAAGTACATCTTAGTCCTCCCCAGGAACCCTATAAAAAGAAAACCCCTCAAACTGCCTGTGTGCCATTTTGATCCTCTCCAAATGCCGTGCGGCCGGGTCACTTGGCTTCCCTCTTGGACCAAGCAATAAAGGCCTGTTTGTTTCTTGGGACCAATTCCTTTCTTTATTTCTCTCCCTCGTGCTCTTTTTTAGTTCTAACAGAACTCTCAAGTCTTTGGATTTCTTAAAAAATTCTTTACTTCAGAATGCAAATTATGGTGTGGGTTTTTTTATGTTGGTAACAAATGAGCGCTTTGTTTCCACCTTGGGGCCCTGTATTGCTAGTTAATTTTGCTGAATCAGAAGAAAATTAATATAAAGTTATATGAAGAGAATCTTTGGTTTTGATTTTATTTAAAACAACTAATGTGGCTTTTGAATGCTTCAAATCTTAATTCTTTTCATAAATTAAGAAAATAGTGTGATTTAAAAAAATAAAAGTGTTGTAACATTTTGTTGCATGATTATATCTTTTGCTTTTTGTCTCAAAGTATTCAAGTCTCTTGTAGTTGATATTGTTACTTTTAGATATTGATACTTTTATCTTGATAGCTGAGCTAGCAAACTATAAACTCTGGGCATCCTTAGCCTTCATGTATTTGCTTATTTTCATATCAGTTTTTGTCAATAATATTGAAACTTTTTATTGATATTTTATTTTTAGAATAATCTCATTTTAGCTAATCAGGTGAATAATACTGGTTCTCATTTAATAGATAGTTTTTAGGAACTGTGCTGAGTACTTTGTCTAAATTATATAATTCAATCTTTACAACGATATAGAATAATAGGTAGTTTTATCACAATTTTGTGGTTCTGAAACTTCAAGGTATTAATTGATGCTCAGGGTCACATAGCTCATTAGCAGCAGAGCGAGTCTTTGAAGAAGGTAGGTTTGGTATGATTTCAAAGCATATATCTTCACCACTATAGCATACAATCTTTGTGTTGTTGTTGTTATATACTCTGGAGTCAGAACAGATTCATACCTGACCTTCCAGCAGATTTTCAGAAGCAGTAAACCACATAGGAGATTGCCCATACCTCCCACAGAACAGCTACTAGGCAGCTAATATTCTTTGCCAATGTGTTGTTCATCAGTGGTACACTTTATATGACCAAGATCCCCCACCCCCACCCCCGCATTTGCCTAGCATAATCTGCACATTCACTGAATTGCGCTGAGTATCTATCAGTAAAAATAAATGGAGGGGAAATGATTTAGACATCTTTTTTACCTTTTCTTAGGGTAGTAATTTTCTGATGGTTAACAACAACAAAAAAAGACTATGTATGGGTAGTCAAACTAGTAGAAGAATAAGCAAAAAAAAATCCTGTTTTTGTTGTTGTTAAGTGCCATCAAGTATGATGCAATGACACCTAATAACACATAAAAATCAATTCTGGATAGATTCAATATAAACATGGGCAATAAATCCAATAAAGCTTTTATTACTTTTTAAAAATGTTATATATTATAGTAATACATTTTCTGGGAGACTATCTTTCTCATCTTGATATAGCTCTTTATTTTTTCTTAAACTCATAAAAATATATTAACCATAAAGGAAAAATTTAATGACATTTCATTTGGATGAGCTTCCAGATGGATTTATGCTGGGAAACAGGAGTGTCATCCACTTCCTAAACTAGATGCCTCTGGAAACTCTACAAGCTCTCTAATGTACAGAAATGATGGTAGTTATAGAGCAAATTTCTGTAAAGGTATTATATCAGCCCTAGAACAGAGTTTAGTTCTTTTGTGCAAAACTTACTTTCAGTCATATTCGACTTGATGACACTTAACCATTGCTAAGTGAAACTAGTGCTGTTATATCTGGAGGAACACTCTTCCACTTTGTACATCACTCTGTCAATGTGCACTATGAAGTAACCTGGGTTACTGTGATGCTGAACCTTTTGCCATTGGGTTATCAAATACCAGAATGGCTTCCCAATGTGGACAGTGGTTAGTAGAGCTCCCAGTTGCAAACCATGTTTGGAAGCAGAAGTGGCATCCATTTCCTAAACCACATGCCTCTGGAAACTCTAGGAGCTTGGTGAAATGATGATAATTATGTAAAGGCGTTAGGTCTTTTGTTCATAGAATTGCTATGAGTCATACCCGGCAATCAACAACAACCCTCCTTCCTGATCTCCCTCCACTGCCATATGCAAAAGCCCTCTCCCTTTTTTCTCCCTCAGGTCCTTCCCAGACAAAGCCTGAAACTGTAGCCAAACTTTTTATCCTACTCAGCTTTAAGCTCATAACTAACATGTAGTTAAAAAAAGAAATCTTAAGCAAATCTTTTACAACTAAAATATCATCTTCCTTTTCCAACTCTAACCCATAGATAAACCATCATCTCTCTCCTTTTTCTGACCACATCCAGTAAATTATCCCACTTACCAGCCTCCAGATCAAACCTCCCAGATAAACAGGCCAGACGCCTCTGCCTCTCCCTTCCATCTTCCCAACCTACTCCCCACCCCATTCTAGTACATTACCCTCTGTCAAAATTCAGCCAACCAATCCCTAAAAAATATAAAATCTATGCAGCAACAAAAAACTCCCTTTTTTCACTTTCTTGCCAGAATCCATTTTTAATCTTTTCAAGGTAAATTCTAAAACACAGAAAAGTAAAAAAAAAAGTCTTAAATATTTTAGTTTCTTCTGTTTTTCTAATTGACTCCCTGTACTGATAAGCTAATGCTTCCTCTCAGTAAAAAAAAAAAAAAAATTTTTTCTTTTACTAAAACAGGTATAAAATTTTTATTTTATTTCCTTTTCCCTTAAATTATTTTCTACCCACTTTAGATTTTCAGATTTAGAAGTTCAGAACTGAAGAAGTTTTCCAAATTTATCTTTGCTTTTTTAAGTTTAATATACCAATAGTTTAAATCTTATACATTCTATACATTTAAAA
>NW_006400110.1:143138-150506 GCF_000299155.1 Elephantulus edwardii | reverse complement strand
TGTCCTGTTCCAAGTTCAGAATACTCCAGGACAAGTTAGACTGACACCGTTTGAAATTCTATATGGGGACTCTCCACCAATTTCAACTATGAGTGATAAGTTTGATCCTGATAATGTTTTCTCTGTACCCTTGCTTGCCCGCCTGAAAGCTTTAGAAACTGCAAGAACCCATGTTTACTTTGACCTTGTGTTTACTGTCTTGTCTTCAACCCATTTGCATTGTAAAATTATTTTAGTCTTGTGAAAATTTTCTTTTATAATTGAGTAAATATGTATGTACAAGTGACATTATTAGATTTCTTTTTAAATCTTAATAGTGATTAATATAAAAACTGATTTTATATTAGATTCCAGTTTGCTGCAGTAGCAGAGAATGTCATGCTATTATTGGCCTTCTGAAGCCCTTTTAGAATAAGAGAAAAAGAATTATGTTATAGTAACCGTGCACAAAGAATTTAGCTAGAGATGAATCAGAACATGAAAGTAAAATACATAACTCATTGTTAAGAATGCATCTTGTTCTTTCAAGAGCCTTAAGTCTAAATAAGAGTGACAGTGATTTTCTTAAGGATTTCAGTTATAATCAAAGACAATCATCAAGGCTGAGGGTCATTATTGTTTGAGTGCATCAGAGCTCATGAAGAATATTTCTTTGTGAGAAGGGGTGCGTAGAAATGTGTAGATGCATCAGTCATGTAAGTTTTAAAAATCTTTTATGTGTAGTATCCACAAATAGTTCTCTGCTTGTAAATGTTAATGTGAAAATATTTATTCTATATATAAGTAGACTATTTAAAAGACTGATTTTACACTGTAAAATGTTACGTTCAAGGACCAGAAGTTAGAAAACTAAAAGAGGAGAACACATTCAGGATTTCTCAAGCAGAAACAAAGGAAGAGAAAACTCAGGTCTTGACTGGCAATAGTGAAAGCTTTTATAGACAAAATAGTTTAAAAAAAGAAAAGGTGAGTGTCAGGGCGGTATACTTTCTTTATATCTATTCAATTTGTATGCTGAATAAATAATTTGGGAAGCTGGACTATATGAAGAGGCTGTGACTTCAAGGTTGGAGAAAAACTGATCAACAATTTGTGTTATCCAAATGACAGAACCTCGTTTGCTGAAAGTAAAGATTTTAAACACTGGCTGCAGAGGAGCAAATACTGCAGCCTTCAATACGGATTACATCTCAACATCAAGAAAACCAAAATCTTCACCACTGGACCAATAGGCAACATCATAACAGATGGAGAAAAGTTTGAAGTTATCAATTATTTCATTTTACTTAAATCCACAATCAACAACCAGAGTAACAGCAGTCAAAATACATTGTAATGGGAAAATCTGTGAACGACCTCTCCAGAGGGCTAAAATACAAATATGTTAAATTAAAGACCAAGTTGAGCCTCATCCAATGCATTAAATTCTTCCTATGCATCTGAAAGTTGGACAATGAAGAAGAATTGATACCTTTGGATTGTGGTGTTGGAGAACAGTACTGAATATCTCATTACTGACAAAAGAACAAATAAATCTGTCTTGAAGGAAGTGCAACAAGGGTGGTACTTGGAGGCAAGGATGGTGAAAGTTCATCTCAAGTAGTCTGGGCACGTTGTCAGGCAGGGCCAGTCCTTGAGAAAAGACATCAGGCTGGAAAAGGTAGATGACCAGGGAAAGAGAGGAATGCCTTCATCAAGATGATTGAGACAGTGACTGTGAAAATGTACTTCAACATAGAGAAGATCATAAGAGAATGGTTCAGGATAGGGAAAGACTCAGTTCTGCTGTTCATAAGTTCACTGTAAGTTGTAGTCAACTCGATGGTTCCTAACAAAAATATAGGCAAAACATTGAATGATTCTGGAAGAATGCAATGGAAATGGAAGGAGTATACAGTCATTGTACTACATGAAATAGGTGACCAACCAATCATTATATCACATATAATGATTGATAATTTCCACATTCTGTTGTATCACTTTTCTTGTGAATAGGAATAAATATGGATCTTTTCTAGTCAGTTGACCAGACAGCTATCCTTCCAATTTCCTGACCTATACAAGTGGGCATGTGCAGGGTTGAAACATGTCAATCAGTATTCCATCAATTAGTGGGGCTTATTTTTTGCCAATGCTATCATTGAAGTTTCAACTTTTTCATTACTATTGGCTCTTGGTAATATGGTATTTCCTGAAATTTTTTAGTGTCGGTCAATTCTGTGTATTCCCTTCATCTTCTTTTGATGTTTCCTGGATCATTCAACATATTGCTCATCCGTCAATATTGAAACCAGATTTTTCAAGCTGAGTTCTCTCAACTTGATAAAGGTTGAGTGTGTTCTTGACTTTTTATTCTCCATTTCTAGCTCTCTGCATTCTTTGCTTTGTTTTCTATTCAGATCTTTTATATCAGCATCTCTTCCCTTTGTTTTGGGTTCTCAAGGCTCTACTGCAATTCAGAGTCTCTTCCGACATCCATTCGAGTTGGCTTTTTTATCTTCTGTCTTTTTTTTAAATTTTTATTTTTTTCTCTTGAATACAAATTCAAACAATTTTTTTTTCTGTTTCCCTCACCCACCCACCCATCAAATTGTACAACCCAATGATTAATCCCCCCTCACCCTGTGCATCCACATCCTTCTGCTTCCAGTCTCTCCCATCCCTCCTGGATCTTTCTACAATAATGGTTTTATACAATATTTATCCTTGTGGGACTGAGTTAGTTCACTCAGCCTAATGCTTTCCAGTCCGTCCCAAGTTAGGTAATAATTTACAAAGTTCTTACTCCTACGGGTTGCATAGTATTTTAATCCATTCATCTGTGGCTGAACATTTAGGCTGTTTCCATGTTTTTGAAATAGTGAATAATGCTGCTATGAACATTGGTGTACAAATCTCTGTGCCTCAGTTTTTATATTTTCAGGGTATATTCCAAGTAGTGGAATAACTGGGTCATATGGAATTTCTATTTCAGCTTTTTGAGGAAGCGCCAAACTGCCTTCCAGAATGGTTGCACCATTTTACAATCCCACAAATAATGCATAAGAGTTCCTTTCTCTCCACATACTCTCCACCATTTATTACTTGCTGCCCTGTTAAACTTAGCTACTGTTACTGGAGTGAGATGGTACCTCATTGTGCTTTTGATTTGCACCTTTCTTATTGCCAATGATTTAGAGTATTTCTTCATGTGTCTGTTTGCCATTTGAATACCTTCCTCTGTGAAAATTCTTTCCATGTCTTTTGCCCATTTTATAATTGGGTTATCAGTCTTTTTCTTCTGGAGGCCCAGGAGTATTCTGTAAACTTTTGTTATAAGACTTTTGTCTGAGATGGTATTACCAAATGTTTGTTCCCAGTCTGTAGGTTTTCTTTTCACCCTGTTGGAAAAAGTTTTTGATATGCACAGGGTTTTAATCTTTAGAAGGTCCCATGCCTTCTGTATCAGCTTTGAGGAAGATTCTTATCTCAGCTTCTCTGTTTAGTAGACTGGTGGCCTCTTTTATCTTCAGATATTGTTGGTCTTCCTACTGTGTGTATCTTCTTTGCCTAAACTGTTGTTTTATCTCTCAAAAGTGATTGATTTGAAACATAAAATACATTGATATCCATAAGCCATTCCATAGGAGAAAGATGGACAGTTTCCTCTGCTTAAGATTTGCAGCCTCAGTTACCCAACAGAAGTTTGCTGTGAGTCAGAAATGACTTATAATAAAGAAAACCATATTTCTAAACAGGATTACTTAAGTTATTGTTCTGTGCTCTTGAATGGAGTCACACTTAAAATGATCCTATATGACAAGGTAGAACTGTCCCTTCGTAGTATTTCCTAGGTTGTAATCTTTACTTGGCAACACTGTGATAGATGCAGTTGCAGTAATGTTGTATAGTCAGAAATGACTTATAGCTGGCCCTCTTGAGGGTTTTCAATGGCAGTTAATCAGAAGGGGCAGGCCCATTCTTCTCTGGCTTAACAGCTGATGCCTTTGAACAAGAAACCTTTGGGATTACAACACAGCTTCTTGCCACTCAGCCACCAGAGCACTCATGATTGGTGGGGTAAGGATTGGCATTGTCAGTGATTTCATCTAACTTGGATCCACAATCAACATCCTTGATATCAGTAGTCAGGAGATCAGGAGACAAATTGCATTGGTCAAGTCTGCTGTCAAGCACCTCTCCAAAGGTAGAAGAACTAAAGTGCACTTGATCCAATTCATGATGTTTTAATTACTTACTATGCATATGAAAGTTGGACAATGAGTAATGTTGCTAGGAGAAGAAATAAAGTCTTTGAGCTGTGGTGTTGGAGAAGAGTAATAAATATCCTTTTGACAGCCAAAAGAACAAACAAATATGTCTTGGAGAAAGTGAAACCAGAGTGCTTCTTAGAAGCAAGGATGATGAAACTTGTCTCACATATTTTGGGTGTGTGTTGTGGGGAGAGCACAGTCCTTGGAAAAAGAACATTGTATTTGGTAAGGTTGAGGATCATCAAAAGAAAAGACCCTCTATGAGAAGGATTGACATAATGATTTTAACAATGGGTTCAAGTATATCAGAGATGATGAGGGTGGCACACAATAGGACAGGGTACAGATCTGCTACTCATAGGGTTGCTATGGGTTGCGGTTAACTCAACAGCATCTAATAACAATAAAAACAATCTTTAATGGAGCAGATTGCCAGATTTCATCTCTTGCAGAGCCGTTGATGGATTAAAAGAATCAACCTTTTGGTGAATGGTTATGGCTTAGTCATTGTGCTATCAAGAACTCAGTATCCACAGGTATGTCCTTAAATGTCATTAAGTCGAGTATGATGCATACCTATTTGATGAATAATAGATCTGAACCCAATCCTACCCTGTGCCATCTTCACAGTCTTCGACACACTTGAGTCCAATGTTGCAGTCATTGTGTCAATCCAGCTTGTTGAGGATCTTCCTCTCTTTGGCTGTCCCTCTCCAAGGAATAACATCTCCTAGCAACATTCCCAAAGTATGTGAGAGGAAGCTTCACTATCCTTGCTCCAGACAGAGAAGCACTCTGTCTGCATCTTCTCTAAGACATAGCTGTTTGTACTTTTGGCAGTCCATGGGATATTCTTTACTCTTCTCCAACACCTCACAGTTCAGTGACATTTGTTCTTTTTCTTTCATCCTAATTAATTGTCCAGCTCAGACCATGACCTGAATTAGGTGCAACTTAGTCCTCAAACCAACATCATTGATGTTGTTTTTATGTGCCCTTGATTCAACTGCGACTCCTAGCAACTCTATGAGCAATAGTCCTGAAACTTGCCTTCCAACACACCATTACCCTAGTTACTGTGCCAATCCATCTCATCCAGGGTCTTCCTCTCCTGTGCTGACCTTTCACCCTTCCAAGCATGATGTTCTTCTTCAAGGACTGATCCCTCCTGGCGACATGCCCAAAGTATGGGAGATGAAGCCTCAAAATCCTTTCCTCCAAAGAACAATCTATTTTCACCCTCTCCAGGACAGAGCTATTTTTATTTTGGCAGTCCAGTGTATGTTCAATGTTCTCTTTTACCACAACCCAAAGACATTGATTCTTCTGTCATTCTTAGTCATTGTCCAGCTCTTTGATGCATAGAAAGCAATTGCAAAGATCATGGCCTGTATCAGGCACACCTTGGTCTCTAGGCTAGCACAGTAGCTCTTCAGGGGTCTGGACCCTGACAGCCGACTTTCCCAATACAGTTTTGTTTGTTTGTTTGTTTCCTCACTGCTGGTGCCAAGAGTATTGATCTTGGATCCAAGCAAGATGAAATTATTAACAGTCTCAATCTCTTCTATACCTATCATCGTGCTTCCAATCGATCCAGAGATGAGAATCTTTATTTTATTTTTTTTATATTGAGCTGAAATCCATATTGAGCACTGCAGTTCTTAACCTTCTGCAGGAAGCACCTTAGATTCTCCTTAATTTCAGCAAGCAAGGTTGTGTCATCTGTATGTCATGCTGGTTACTGATGAACCTTCTTGCAATCCTGATGCCATCTTCCTCCTCATAAAATCTAGCCTCCTAAATGATCTGTTCCACATATAGATCATCCATGATGAACTCCTTATCTGATTTTGAGCTATCCAGTGTTTCCTGGCTCTGTTCTGATGACTGCTTCCTGGTATAAGTATATTGCATGTGAACAATTAAGTATTCTGGGATTCATATTGTTCTCAAGATTAGCCCCAATTTGTTGTGATCCCCACAATCAAATGCCTTTCAAAAGCCAACAAAAAACAAATAGATTCTTCTGGTACTCTTTGCTTTTAGCCAAGACCCACCTGACATCGGCAATGATGTCCCTACTGCCACAACATCTAAACCCAGCTTGTATCTCTGGCCATTCTCCACAGAAGTACCATTCTAGCCATTTTTGTAGAATCTTCATTAATCCTCAATATTTTGGAGAGGTCCCTTACTGCAGACTGTTTCAATGCAATCCTGTTGCTGCTGTTAGTTGTCTTTGACTCAAGTGTGACTAATAACAATCTATGAACAACAGATTCGACACTTGTTCTATTCTGTGCCATCCTCACAATCTCTGACACTCAAGCTGATTTCTGCACTCAACTCTGTCAATAGATCTGGTTGAAGATTTACCACTCTTTGGCCATCCCTCCAACTTTCCAAGCATGATGCCCCTCTCTAAGGAATAGCTTCTCTTATCAACATACCCACACTATGTGAGATGAAACTTTACCATCTTTGCTTCCAAGAAGCACTGTGGTTGCCCTTTCTCCAAGACATGGTTATCCAAGGGAAAATTAGTCTTTTCCACAGTTAGCACCTGACGTGGTTTTGACTGCTGATATTGAGCTTCTCCAATGATTCTTTCCACAGATGTAGTCAATCTAATCCCTATTCAGTCTCTGGTGAAGTCTATGTATAAAGCAACAATTTGTGTTTTTAAAAAGTTAATGACACAACCAGGAGAAGTTAAAAGAGATGAATGGGACCTTCTAAGACTCAAATCCCTATGCACATCCAAAAACTTCTCCAGCAGGGTACAAAGGGAAGCCACTGACTGGGAAAAAGCATTTGATAATGACATGTCAGAAAAGGGACTTATATCCAGAATTTATAAAATACTTAAGCACCACAACAAGATTAAGGTAAATAATCCAATAGAAAAATGGGCACAGCATATGATCAGACACTTCACCAAAGAAGACATTCAGATGGCTAACAAGCACATGAAGAAATGTTCAAAATCCCTAGCTCTAAGAGAGATAGAAATAAAAAAACTATGAGATATCATCTCACCCCAGTCAGAATAGCAAAATTTAACAGAACAGCAAGCCACAAATGCTGGCAAGGTTGTGGAGAAACTGGAACACTT
>NW_006400110.1:142609-143038 GCF_000299155.1 Elephantulus edwardii | reverse complement strand
GTGACGACTTCTCTCTCTCTAACTTTGAATCACTTTTCTAAAGCGAGATCTAAGGCCAACAATCTATCAGTAGAGGTCAAGAAAACGTTTTGGCAAAATTTCTGTTCCTCTGAGTAGTCAACCTTTGGTGTAAAGTGGCCACCCCAGGGAACCTTTGATCTAACCATTCTACTTGAGTAAAAGAGATTATTTTCCAGGACAGCCCCAGAGGGCACCCAGATCAGCAGCCATACATTCATTTAACTTAATCTTAAGTTTAATTCGCACGAAACACCTTTTGGCATGCTTAGCTTTCTAGTAACACCTTCACCTGCATTAGTTTTGGTTGTTTTTTTTTCTGTTGTTGTTTGTTGTTGTTTTTAAAGCTAACACTATCTCTCTCTTCCCCCCTCTGTAAGAAGGATGTATTTAAGTGAATGCTGGTCAGTG
>NW_006400110.1:137794-140589 GCF_000299155.1 Elephantulus edwardii | reverse complement strand
TGAAAAACAAGGAACTCATGCAATATTATTCAAAATGGGTGATCCTCGAGGACATTATGCTGAGTGAAGTAACTAAGTCACAAAAGGACAAATACTGCATGGTGCCACTGTTGTAAAACAGGACTGATCTCGACGTTAGGGGGAGACTGAGAAAGATGGGTTCAATAATGTATACTGCACTGAAACAGATGAGGGAGAAAACTGTTTAAAAGGGATAGGGGATTAGATATTTTTGTCATGACATGAGTCCAGAGCAAAGGCTGCATAGTGGAGTGGACCTGGGGGGAAAGATTGTAAAACAATGAAAGAATTTTTCTTTTACTTTTCCAAGAGGGTAGTGTTCTGGGCTGGCGGGGGGAGGAAGGGGAGGGGAGAAAAGTACAACAATGAATGAATGAATGAAAATTCCAAGTCTCTGTAAATTTTCACTGAAATTAAAAATAAATTTTTAAAAAACTTAATGAATGGAAATGATTGTTTAAAACACATTGTGAATGAAGGATAGTGTGAAATACAATGTATACAAACTTTGTAAGCAAATCAGTATACGTAAAAGAAAAACAAAGTAAACAAAAAAGTTACTTGCAATGAATAAATCAATGAATATATTTTGAGCATTCTGCTTTTGGCCTCTTTTCTGTCATCATCATGGTCCATACTTTCCAACTATCATGCCTTCTTCATTGTTTCCAACTTTTGTATTCCAGTCACCAATTATATTAACATATTTTGATTGCATGTTCGGTCAATTTCAGAGTGCAAAATCTAGTAAAAAGTCTTCAATTTCCTCCTCTTTGGTTTTAGCTGTTGTTGTGTATATTTGGATAATAGTTGGATTAAGAGATCTTCCTTGTACATGTATGAATATCATCCTATCACTAACATCTTCATGTTTCAAGATAGAACTTGAAATTGTCTTGTAAGTATAAATGAAACACCATTCTTCAGTTCATTTTGGCCTAGTAGGTGATGCCATTGCCTAATTCTGCTCTGAAGGAGAGAGATAGGCTCTCTCTCAGGCCATTTATAGCCTCTGAAAACCTGCTGCAGGGTCACCTATGAGTCTATTCTGACTCCACAGCAGCAATGATTGACTGATTATGTGATAATAGTGATGATGGTGGTTTTATTAGCCAAGTTTTAAAGTTCACTTAATTTTTAACTTTTTTTGGTGTGCTTTTAGATTCCTTTGGCTAGAATTTTGTTAAGGATTTTTGTGTCTATGTTCATGAGAGATATTGGTCTGTAGTTTTCTTTTTTGGTAATACCTTTTTCTAGTTTTGGTATTATGGCTATGCTTGCTTTATAGAATGTCTCTGGGAGTGTTCCTTCTTTTTCTATTTTTTGGAATAACTTAAGTAGGACTGGGGATAAATCTTCTCTGAATGTTTGGTAGAATTCAGCTGTGAAGCAATCTGGTCCAGGGCTTTTTGCGTGTGTATGTGTCTTTCCCCCTGCCACTCTTCATTTTATTCTGGTTTACATACAAAATTCACAAAGTTCACATACATTGTTTTTTTACACCAGATCTTTCTGTGGGGGGAGTCTTTTTATGACTTGCTCAATTCCTTCTTTTGTGATGGGTCTGTTAAAGTGTTTTACATCTGAGCGAGTCAATCTGAACACAGTTTCAAGGAATTTGTCCATTTCCTCTAAGTTTTCAAATTTATCAGAGGATAGCTTTTTATATTTTGATAGTATAGATTTAATTACCTCTGGTTCTCTTGTGATGTTACCTCTATCATTCTTTAATCAAGTTATTTGTGTCTTCTCCTTTTTTCTTTTGCTAACTTTGCCAGTGGTTTGTCAAAGAAAGAAAGAAAGATAGAAAAAAGAAAGAAAGAAATTAACTTAATTCACAAAATTCATAGCTTAAACAACATGGGTTCAAAACTTTCCTCATTATAATATCTCATAGTTAAATTTAGATCTTTTGTAAGCTAAGGTTTTGCTTGTTTTAAAAATAATTTTGTTCTTTTTTTCTTTTATTAAATTGTGATGTTAGTGAACATTCACAAAGAATTTGGCTTTCATTCATACATTACTTTCCTCCCTCCTCTAATTCAGTTTGTAATACATTCCCTGTACCAGATTATAATTGTCATACATATAATGTCTAATTGTGCATTCCTTTTATGATGTCCTTTCTTTAACCTATTTCAGTGCAAAGTTGTAAACGGAACAGCTGGGACATGAAGGAGATAGTGGCCAAGTCCGACTTCTGTCCACTTTCTAAAGGGGAACTTTCCACTTCAATATTATCTATAGCAATATATATATATATTGCTGTGTTATTATATGTTGTTATGTGCTGTCAAGTTGCTTGCGACTCATAGCGACCCTATGTACAACAGCCCTAAACTCTGCTCTGTCCTGTGCCAATCTCACTGTCTCTGACACTCCCATCCTGATTACCCCAGTCACTGAATCAACCCACCTCACCAGGGGCCTTCCCCTCCTGCGCTGGCCCTCCACCTTCCCAAGCATGATGTCCTTCTCCGAGGACCAGTCCCTCCTTACAACATGTCCAACATATGTCAGACGAAGCCTCAGAACCCTTGCCTCCAAGGAGGCACACAGTTTAACCTTCTCCATAATGAACCTGTTTGTTTTCCTAGCAGTTGATGGTATCCTCAATACTCTTCTCCAGCACCACAACTCAAAGGCATCAATTCTCCTTCTATCCTCCTTGGTCATTGTCCAACTCTCTGATGCATAACAAGTGATAGCGAAGACCATGGCCTGTATCAGACGCACCTTAGTCTCCAGAGAGATACCATTGCTCTTGAGTCTTT
>NW_006400110.1:129984-137694 GCF_000299155.1 Elephantulus edwardii | reverse complement strand
ACTCAAAGGCATCAATTCTCCTTCTATCCTCCTTGGTCATTGTCCAACTCTCTGATGCATAACAAGTGATAGCAAAGACCATGGCCTGTATCAGACTCACCTTAGTCTCCAGAGAGACACCATTGCTCTTCAGAACTTTGGAGAGGTCCCTAACAGCAGACTTTCCCATTGCAATACATCTTTTAATTTCCTGGCTGCTGGTACCAAGAGTGATGACTGTGGAGCGAAGCAAAATAAATCTGTGAACACTCTCAATCTCTTCACCATCCATCCTGATGCTGCCAATTGGCCCAGTGGTGAGAATCTTTGTCCTCTTGACATTGAGCCTCAATCCATATTGGAGGTTGCAGTCCTTGACCCGCTGCAGCAAGCGCTTCAGGTCCTCCACAGTTTCAGCAAGCAGGGTTGTATCATCTGCATAACATAGATTGTTGATAGATCTTCCACCAATCTTGACCCCACATTTCTCCTCATAGAGCCCAACCTCCTGGATAATCTGTTCTGCATACAGGTTGAAAAGGTATGGGGACAAGACACATCCCTAGTGTACACCCTTCCCAATTTTGAACCATGCAGTGTTTCCTTGTTCTGTTCTGACAACTGCCTCTTGGTCTAAGTATAGGTTTCTCATTAGCACGATCAAGTGTTCTAGGATTTCCATTATTCTCAGAGTCAGACACAGTTTGTTATGATCCACACAGCCAAACACCTTTGCAGAGTCAATGAAACACAGATATGCGTTCCTCTGGTATTCCCTGCTTTCAGCCAAGATCCATCTAACATTAGTTACAACATCCCTAGTACCACGACCTCTTCTAAACCCAGCTTGGACTTTTGGCAGTTCTCTGCTGATGTGGTGTTACAGTCGTTTTTTGGGTAATCTTCAGTAGAATCTTGCTTGCATGTGAAATCAATGAGATTGTTCTATAGTTTCGACACTCTGTTGGGTCACCCTTCCTTGGGATGGGAACAGATATAGATCTCTTCCAGTCAGTTGTCCAAGGAGTTGATTATGGAACATACCATCAACTAATCATATGCAAGTTCAAGCTGAAGCTGAGGAAAACTAAACCAAAACCACAGGAACCAAAATATGACTTTGAGTCTATCCCACTTGAATTTCAGAACCATCTTAGGAACAGGTTTGAGGCCTTGAACACTAATGAGCGAAGACCAGATGAGTTGTGGGAGGAAATCAAGGGTATCATCCAGGAAGAGTGCAAACGGTCATTGCAAAGATGGAAGAGGAAGGAAAGAAAAAAATCTCCCCCTTCCCCAGTACACTCCACTATGCAACCTTCATCCTGGACTCTTGTCATAACCATAATACCCAATCATATATTGCTTTCAAACAGTTCTCTCCCTCATCTGTTTCAATGCAGTATACATTGCTTGTGCAATTTTTCTGTCTCACTCCAATGCTGATGTCAGTCCTGTTCTACAATAATGGTACTATGCAGCACCTGTCCTTTTATGACTGAGATATTTCACTCAGCATAATGTCCTCCAAGGTCACCCATTTTGCATGAGTTCCTTGTTTTTCAATGCAGCGTAATATTCCATTGTGTGAATATAACACAGCTTCTCTATCCATTCATTTGTTGATGGGCACTTAGGTTGTTTCCAACTCCTTGCTATTGTGAACAAAGCGACAATGAACATGGGTGTGCATATATTTGCCTGGGTGGCAGTTATGGTTTCTTTAGAGTGTGGATGGCTTCTTGTAGAACAACTTATAAAATCCAGCACTGGTGGTTCAAGGCACAGTTGTTCCACTCACTCCCTATCCATACATTGCTGACCACCTAAACACTAATTAGAAAATCTCAGGAAACTGGACTCTTTACCAAAAGGTGATTTAATAAAGATTTAAGAGTTCAAGTCCCACAATTATGAATTCAGCTATTTCCATCAAGTCAAAACTGACTCATAGCTGGCCCTGCAATGGGTTTTTAGAAGCTGTAATTTTAGCAAAAAATATTGTCCCTCTTTCTGTAGTGTAGTGATGTCAGTTTGAGGACAAAGGTACATCTGTTTCAGGTTGTAGTCTTTCCAGTTACTTGCAATTACAATTCATGTGAGAGCTGGACAATGAATAAGGATGACAGGAAAAGAATTGACAATTTTGAGCTGTAGTGTTGGAAAAGAACACTGAACATTCCATAGATGACCAAAAGAATAAAGAGATATGTCTTGGATAAAGTGCTGCTGTAGTGCTTTTGGAGGCAAGAATGATTAGGCTTAGCCTCACATATTTTCAGTGTATCACTAGGAGGGGTTATTCCTTGGAGAATTCTGGGAAAGGTGGAGGGTCAGCAAATGAAAGGAAGACCTTCAACCAGGTGGATCGACATGGTGACTGCTACATTGGGCTCTTCTGTGTCAGGAAGTGTGAGGATGGTGCAGGATAGAACAGGGTTCAGATCTTTGGTTTTTAACTAGACAGTGCCTAACAACAGCAACAGTACCTTGGCTATTGGCTGGAACCAAGGGAAAGGAAATCATCAAAATATAAATCTTTTCTCTACCATGATGCTACCTGTTGCATCAGTGGTAAGGGGTTTTGTTTTCTTGATGTTGATTCAAATTTGTATTGAAAACTGTACTCTTTGATTTTTCTGCAGCAAGTGTTTTATTTTACCTCTGGGCGACATGCTCAGAGTATGTGAAATGGAGCTTCCAAATCCTTGTTTCCAAGAAACAATCTGGCTTCACCATTTTCAAGACAGACCTGTTTGTTCTCTTAGCAACCTATGTTATATTCAATACTCTTCTCCAGCACCACAACTCAAAGACATCAATTCTTCTACTATCCGTAATCATTATCCAGCTCTCTAATGCATAGCAAGTAATTGTAAAGACAATGGATTCAATCAGGCATACCTTAGTCTTTAGACTGGCATTGTTGCTCCTCAGGACTCTGGGGATGTCCCTGATAACAGACTTTCTCAACCCAAATTAGTCTTTTGATTTCCTGGCTACTGGTACCAAAAGTGTTGATTGTGGAGCTATGCAAAATGAAGCTGTTAACAATTTCAGTCTCTTCTCCATCTGTCATGATGCTGCCAATTGGATCAGTGGTGAGAATCTTGGTTTTCTTGATGTTAAACTTCAATCAATATTGAAGGTTGCAGTCTTTGGCCTTCTGCAACAAATATTCCAGGTCCTCTTCAATTTCAGCAAGCACAATTGTGTCATTTGCATAACATAAGTCTTCCTCCAATCCTGATGTCACATTCTTCTCATAAAATCCGGATATCAAATGATCTATTCCACATATGGTTTGTAAAGTATGGAGACAGGACGCATCCCTGATGCACTCCTTTCCTGATTTTGAACCATACAGCAGTTTCCTATCTCTGTTCCAATGACTGTTTGCTGGTCTGAGTAGAGGTTTCACATAAGCACAATCAAGTGTTCTGATATTCCCATTCTTCTCAAAGATAGCCATAATTTGTTGTGATCCACATAGTCAAATACTTTTGCATAGTCAACCTAACACAGATAGACACTCCTCTGGTACTCTTTGCTTTCAGCCAAGATCCATCGGACATTGAAAATAACATATAAAGTATAGATATATTGAAGCTTAAAAACATATATAAGTTTTCTTGCCATAGTTTTGTAACTATCATCATATTATTGCATGGGACTACAAAAATGAAGTGTTCCAATTGGAACTGTAGTGTTGGAGAAGAATACTGAATATCCACGGAATGTCAAAAGAACAAACTTTCTTCAAGAAAGTGCACCCAGAGTGCTTCTTGGTGGCAAGGATGACAAAGTTTCATCTCACATACCTTTAACATGTTGCTAGGAAAAGTTATTTCTTGGAAAAGGAAATAATTCTTAGAAAGGTGAGGGGATGGTGAAAGTGAAGAAGATTCTCAACCAGATGGATTGACATGGTGACTACAGGAATGGGCTTGAGTGAGTTAGAGATTGTGAGGTTGGAATAGAATAGGACAGGGTTCAGATCTGCTTTTCACAGAGTCACTATTTAACAGCACCTAACAACAAGGGAAATGGACAGCTTGCTAATAATGTGAATAAGGTGGATGCTACCTTTGCTGTGCTTGGACCATGCAAATAAAGTGGAACTTTTATTTCCCTACTTGTCATTGTTATGTTCCATTGAGTTTACTGTGTCTCATAGCTACCCTATGAACAACGGATCTCAACCTTATCCTGCCCTATCCTTTACCATCTTCATGATCTCCAACATGTTCAAGTTCATTGTTGCAGTCATTATGTCAGTCTATTTTGTTGAGAGTCTTCTTGTCTTCCACCAGCCCGCCACCTAGCCCAACATGATGTCTTTTTCCAAGGACTTGCTTATTCTAATAAAATGTCTGAAGAATGTGAGATAAATTTTCACTATTCTTAAAATGTCTGAAGAATGTGAGATAAATTTTCACTATTCTTAAATCTAAGAAGCCTGATTTCACTTTCTCAGAGACATATTTATTTGTTCTTTTGGCAGTACATATAATACTCAGCGTTCTTTTCCAACACTATGATTTAAAGACAATGATTCTTCTTCAGTATTTATCATTGCCCAACTTTCAGAAGCAATTGAAATACCATGACTTGGATCACACACATATTAGTATTTAAACTGACATCGTTACTCATTAGACTGTAGCTTTTCCCAATCCAAAATACCTTTTGATTCATTGACTGTTGCTACCATGGGTATTCACTGAGGATCCAAGTGAAATGAAGTTGTTGAGGATTTCAATCTATCAATTCTCTATCTATCATGATATTGCTTATTGATCCAATAGCAGGGATTTTTATTTTCTTGATGTTTAGATATAGTTCTTGTTGAAGGATATAGCTTTTTATCTTACTGAACAAGTTCAAGTCTTTTTAACTTTCTATAAGCAAGCCCAGGTTGTTGATGAATCCTCCTCCTATCTGATGCTGCATTCATATTTATATGGAGCAGAATTATTATTTGAATAATTTGCTTAGAATACAGACTGAATAGGTACGGAGAGGATACAACCCTGATGCATATTTTTCCTGATCTTAAATCATATAGTAATCTTTTCTTCTATTATCTTGCTCTCATGGCTTAGTAGTAAGTAGTAAGGAATTATGCTGCTCTATGAAAGGCATTTGGTTCAAATCTACCAGAAATTCTGTGGGAGAAAGATGGGCAATCTCCTCCACATGATTTATTGCCCTTGAAAATCTGATGGAAGGTAAGCTATGTATGAATCAGTTCTGGCTTGACAAGGTACATGGCAACAGTAATATTATCCTGATATATCCTTACTAAACTGCTAATTTATTAAAATATACCATCAGGTAGGCTGAAAGGCTTTTTTTATGCATCAGAAAGCTGTACAGATGACTAGGGATGATAGAAAGAGAATTGATGCTTTTGAGATGTGGTGCTGGAGAACAGAATTGAATGTATCGTGACTGCTAGGAAGACAAACAAGCTCGTCCTAGAGAGGGTGAAACCAGGCTTCTTATTGGAAGCAAAGATTCTGAAACCCCATCTGACCTACTTTGGGCATGTTACAAAGAGGGATCCTGTAATTGTGAATAAGGTCTGTGCGATCTGTATGGTCACCACAATAAATTATGGAACCCAGAGGAGAAGAGTGCTGTGGAATGGCTAACTGGTGCTAAACTGACAAAAAGAATAGCTTTAGGAGGTATGTCTGACTTACACTTCATAGAGTGAGATTTGGGTCATGATTCTCCTCAGTCTTTGTGAAGCCAAACTATTTTTATTATTTTACTAACAAGCATATTTTAAATGTTGTTGTTGTGCCGTCAAGTTGCTTGGAACTCACAGTGAACCTATGTACAACAGCCCTGCAACTTGCTCTATCCTGTGCCAACTTACTGTCTCTGACACATCTAACCTCATTACCCCAGTCATTATATCAATTCATCTCATCAAGGGTCTCCCTCTCTTTCTCTGTCCCTTCACCCTTCCAAGCATGATACCCTTCTCCGAGGACCAGGTTCTCCTTGTAACATGCCCAAAGAATGTTCAATGAAGCCTCAGAATCCTTGCTTCCTAGGAGCAGGATGGCTTCACCATCTCTAGGATGAACCTGTTTGCTCTCCTGGCAGTCCATGGTGTATATTCAACACTCTTCTCCAGCACCATAGCTCAAAGGCATCAATTCTTTTTCTATCATCCCTAGTCATTGTCCAGCTCTCTGACACATAATAAGCAATTGCAAAGACTATGGCCCTATGGCCTGGATCACGAGCACCTTAGTCTCCAGACTGATGTCATTGCTCAGCTGACTTTTCCAATGCAATTAATCTCTTGATTTCTTGGCTGCTGGTACCAAGAGTGTTGCTTACACAGCCAAGCAAAGTAAAGATGTTAACAATCTCAATCTCTTCACCATCCATCATGATGCTGCCAATTGGCCCCGTGATGAGAATCTTTGTTGATATTGAGCTTCAAATGCTACTGTATTAACAGAAACAAATTGCTTTAAACTAAGAACACAGCTACAAGATTTATTCCACATTTTGAGCTTTGTTCATGGATCTAAAGAGAATTTGAATGTCAATGACGAGTTATGTGTAATCTGCTTATATATATATATATATATATATATATATATATGTGTGTGTGTGTGTGTGTGTGTGTGTGTGTATATATATATATATATATATACACACACAGAGGATATTTGCAAAAATATAAACAAGAAACTGAAACACTGTCTCAGAGCAAAAGAATTGGAGGAACAGAGGTCAAGGGTGGAAAGACCTCTTTAGACAACTTTTTGCATCATTTCTTACTGCAATACCGAGACATGTGGTTCAAGGTTACCATAAGCTGCTCTGCATGAGAATGATGCACAATCTTCTTGCATGCGGTTAACTGCTTCTTTAAACTCACAGGAAGGTCAGTTATAGGTTGGTTGATTTTGACTCTGGTACACAACAACAACACCCACAATGTACCATGCTATTTTTAAAATGCAAAATTTAAAATATACCCCAAAAAACTCACACATGATGCATCCCCCAATAGTCCTAGTTCTTATCTAGTAAGAAGTTAAATAAAAACAAGACTCATTACTAATCATGCACTAAATAAAAATAATTCATTATGAGCATGCAAGGAACATGGTGGCCTAGAGGTAAAATACTGTGCTGCAATCCCAAAGGTACAGGGGTCAAATCTACCAGCTGCTCTACAGGAAAAGGAGCTGCTACCTTCTTCTGTGTGATTTACTGCCTCTGAATTCCTGCTGAAGGGTCAGCTCTGTGTTAGTTCTGACTCGATGGTACATAACAACAACATACAGATTCAGTCCCTGTGGAAGGCAGCATAGGTGTTCATACGTTATGTGATTTGAGGGACTGCAGAAACTTCTTCCTATCATGGTTCCTTTGCTCTTTTTAGAAATGTTAATAACATTCAACAAATCCAGAACTGTCTTCATGAAAATGTTTCTCTACCTCCTTCGTGAATGTCATTACAGGTGGATGCTGTAATGCTTAGTAAATTACTTAAGAAATTATCTTTAACAAATAAAAAAGAAAAGAAAGGTGGAAAGGTTGGATCACAGAGCAGACTCAGATTTGTGGTGACTACTAGGGATATTATAGCTAATGTTAGATGGATCTTAGCAGAAAGCAAAGAATACCAGAAGAATGTCTATCTGTGCTTCATTGACTATGCAAAGGCTTTTGACTGTGTGGATCACAGTAAGC
>NW_006400110.1:113160-129214 GCF_000299155.1 Elephantulus edwardii | reverse complement strand
AGTCAAGGATTCTGAAGTTTCGTCTGACATATTTTGGGCATGTTGCAAGGAGGGACTGGTCCTTGGAGAGGGACATCATGTTTGGCAGAGTGGAGGGGTGGCGAAGGAGAGGAAGACCTTTGATCAGATGGATCGATTCTGTGACTGGAGAGGTGGGAATAAGTGCATTTGAGATGACTAGTTTGGTACAGGGTAGAAGAATGTATACAGCTCTTGTACATAGGGTCGCTATGAGTTGCAAGCAACTCGATGGCACATAACAACAATAACAACAACAACAACAACCTCTACATCAGGCAGAGCTCTTCTCCCCAGGGTTTAATGGCTGTGTTTTGGAGGTGGAATTCACGGCCTTGCTACTGAGGTTTCCTGAAAAGAAACTTGCAAACTTTTGGTTAGCACTCTAGTGAATCTAATGTGTTAACTGTTTAACCTACCAGAGTCTTATTTGATTAGAAACAAAAGATGGGGGAGAAGCCCTTTCCTTAAGAGTTTTAATATTTCCCTTCCCATAAAACTATAAACAAAATATAAATGATGAAGAATTCATTTCCATTGAGTCAGAACCACCAACTCCTAGTTGACCCTCTTGTAGGTTTTCAGAGGTTGTAAATCCATGGCAGGAGATTGCCCATTCATCTTTCTTCTTTAAAGTAGCTGGTGGATTTGAATCACCTGTCTTTGGGTTGGCTGTGCAACTCCTTACTCACTAGGCCACTTTTGTTGTTGTTAGGTGTTGTTGAGTGTGACTCATAGTGACCATATGAACAAAAGATCTGAACCCTGTTCTAGGCCACTATAGCTCCTTTAAAATGACAAAGGTTCCAGATTTTCTTATAATATATTCTCAGTCCTTTGAGTATTTAAATGATAGAAATTCATGAGTAGTGGCGACATTCAAACAGACAATATGGATAAACCACTGGAAAGGGGTAATGAAAAGCTGAAGAAAAAATTCAACACAGAAAACTCTCACAAAACAACTTTGCTTTCTGTGGTTAGCCTCTTTATGGTAAATAAATATTGCTGTTTGTATCATACAAACTTTTTAAACTCTGCCCTGAAGAGGTTGTTGGTAGTTCATATCCTAGTTCCTACAGATGTGGCATTAAGGAAAGTTGTTAAGTATCATCAAGTCGCTTGCGACTCATTGCGACACTATGTATCTCTGAACCCAGCTCTATCCTGTGTTAACCTCATCATCCCAGCACACCCACCCCTATTCTAGTCACTGAGTCAACCAGCTCATTCAGGGTCATCTTCTCCTGCACTGTCCCTCCATTCTCCCAAGCATAATGTTCCTTGCTAAGAACTTGAAAAATGCCCAAAGTATGTCAGACGGAGCTTCAGAACCCTTGCCTCCAAGGAGCAGCCTGATTTCAACCTCTCAAGGATGAATCTGTTTGTTCTCCTAGTAGTCCATGATATATTCAATACTTCAATACTTCAGTACCACAGCTCAACAGTTTCCATCATCCTTAGTCATTGTCCTGCTTTGTGATGCATAGCAAGTAATTGCAAAGGCCATGGCCTGGATCAGGTGCACCTTAGGATCCAGACTGATATCATTGCTCTTCAGTATGGTGGAGATGTCCCTGACAGCAGATTTTTCCAATGCAATTTGTCTTTTTATTTCTGCCTGTTGGTATGAAGAGTGTTGATTGCAGAGTCGAGCAAACTGAAGCTGTTAACAATCTCGATCTCTTCATCATCTATCATGACTCTGCCAATTGGCTCAGTGGTGAGTAAATGCTGATAAAAAGGGTTGAAAGGTCACAGTCTCTGTTTCTTTCTGTGTATGTGTTTGTGCAGTGGGAGAAACGTAGCTTGGATTTCAGTCTTGGGAACTGGGTAAATTTTACAGAGACACTAGATGAACACAATCGAAGTTCTCTGATCTGTTGCTCACAAAGACATTTTTCGGCTTGAAATCAAGCTTTATGTTAAATGTACAAGAAAAATAGGTACAAAAATTGAGAACCAGTCAGTCCTTCTCAGAATAACCTCAAACCTTTCTTTTTTATCTTTGTTATATCAAGATATACATTAATTTTAGAAAAGTTTAAATACATACGTGGTTTAGTTTCCCATTTCCTATTGAAACAATATTATAAGCCTGGAAATGCTTTCTATCTGCTATCGGAAACCTGTGGTTCTTTCCCTGTTTTAAATAAACATCAAGTGCTTAGCTAATTAAATATTATGCTTTTAGGGTCTTGTTTATAGGAAAGTGTCAACTTTCAGGATACTGTAAGTCATGATAGCATGACGCAGAAAATGCAGTGTACTTTCATTTGATAGGCTGACCTTGTGGTCAGCAAGGCCTGAAAATGGCTCAAAATAAAAAATATTATCAAAGGGGCAAAATAAGATAAGATAAATTTTGTATTGTGATGATTATATGAAGCATCATTCAATCTTGGGTGGATCCCTAGGCTCAGATGAAGGTACATGGTTTTATTTCTTGGCTAATATAAAAGATAGGTGAGGACTTTATGAGAATCACAAGATGAAACTAGAATTACACTTCAGATTCACAATCAACTGTGCTGAATATATTCTATAAGAAGTCCAAGGGAAGGCAATATGAATGAAATGATAATTGAGATTTTTTTATTTTCTTTTATTATTTTATACTAGTTTACTTACAAAGTTCGTATGCGTTGTTTTTCACACTGGATCTTTCCCCTTTCATTTACCCACTCTTCTCTCCACCCATCAAGTTGTAAGACCCTATGATTAAGTTCCCCCCATCCTCACCCCTTTGCTCTCCCCTCTCCTCCTTAGATCATCGTACTCATTCTACAACAATGGTCTTATACAATATTTGTCTTTATGAGACTGAGTTAGCTCATTTAACATAATACTGTTTAGCCCCTCCCAAGTTAAGCAGTAATTTATAAAATCATTACTCCTGTGTGCTGCATAGTATTCCATTATGTGAATATACTAAAATTTCTCAATCCATTCTGTCGTGACTGGACATTTGGGCTGTTTCCATGTTCTTGCTATGGTGAATAACACTGATATGAACATTAGAGTACAAGTCTCTATGTCTCAGTTCTAATTTTCTTAGAGTATATTCCAAGCAGTGAAATAGCTGGGTCATATGGAATTTCTATGTTCAGCTTTTTGAGGAAATACCAAACTGCCATCTGGAGTGGTTGCACCATTTTACAGTCACACCAACAAAGTATAAGAGTTCCTATCTCACCACATCCTCTCCAACATTTATTTCTTGCTGACCTGCTAAACTTTGCCACTAGTACTGGAGTAAGTTGTTATCTCACTGTGGCTTTGATTTGCATCTCTGTTACTGCCAGTGACTTGGAGCATTTCTTCATGTGTCTGTTTGCCATCCGAATGTCCTCCTCTGTGAAAAATCTTTCCATGTAGACATGTAGACAATAGCTAAGATTCCTATATTTATTTCATAAGAGAAGCACAATTTTAACTGCTACTAAAAAAAGAGAAAGAATAGTCAAACCATTAGGAACATTGACTTTAATGTCAGTCAGAATGTAGACTGATTTCACAATCTAGAGTAAGTTGACTCAGCAGTGTTCTCTACCTCTTACTGGTCTGTGATCTAGGGCAAAATTTGAACTGATGTCTTACTTTCATTATCTATAAAATAGAATACTACAACAAATACTTCATAAAGTTTTGTGAAAGTTGCTTTGACTTGGAACCAACTAGGTGTCACCTAGCAACAATAAGGTGCCTTTGCTGATACTGCATTCTCTGCTTGGAGGATCAAGTTAGCATTCATTTGTTCGCACCTTGTCATGCAATCAGAAAGTTCAGGTGGCCTCGTGGGTAGAGAGTTATAGTGTCAACCCAAGGCAGGCAGCTGAAATCCAACCAGTTGCTCCACAGGAGTAAGATGGGCAATCTCTTCCCATGTGATTTACAGCCCCTGAAAACCTACTAGAGGGTCAGCTATGAATCAGTTCCACCTTGACAGCAATGGACAACAACATGATACTAGGTATTGTCACATTATGCTAAATCACCTTTCTTAGGAATGGGCACAAATAGAGATTACATCCAATCAGTTGGCCAGATAGCTGATTACTTGTCAAAACCAAGACAGTACTTCTGGTACTGCATCTATTTGTTGAAACATCTCAACTGGCATTCTGCAAATTCCTGCGCTTTGTTTTTCACCAGTGTCTTTAGTGAAGCTGGATTTCATCCATTATCCCTTTGTTTCTTGACCATATGCTACTTCTGAGAATGGTTGAAAGTCAACAGATTCTTTTTGGTACAATTATTCTTTGTATATCTCTCATCACATGTGTCATGTGTCAGTGATATTTCCTGCATCATTCAGTATTTTGCCCTGTAATCTTTCACTATTTTAACTTCTAAGTTTTTTTCATCAGTTTTTTAAGGTAGAGTAATACTGGGTGATTTCTTGCCTTTTGATTTTCTAACTCGATGTTTTTTCCTTCTTCTTTTATTATTTTTATTAATTTTAATGAAAATTTACAGAGATTTTGGATTTCCATTCATTTATTGTTGAACTTTTCTCCCTGCCCACCTCTCCCCTCCAGTTCATTCAACTTGAGACTTTTGTATACTTCATTATAATCTTTTTCCCTAATTAATGCATTTTTTATTATTTTATAACTTTAATTACAATTGTATCATTATAATCTTTACTTGTCTTCTTGAGATACTCTTCAAAATCTTTTATGTAATTCTTTTACTCCATCATTCCTTGCATTCATTTTAGCTTCTCTGTGTCAGTCTGGAGACTAAGGTGTGCCTGATCCAGGCTACTGAATTCACAATTACTTGCTGTGTCTCAGAAAGCTAGACAATGGCTCACTGAACTGCTGGAATAAAAGAGTTGGTAACAATTCCTGAGGTTTTAAGTCAACAAGTGCTCCCATTCAGTTACACTGAATGGAAGTTGCAAACTGCTAACATCAAGTAGGAATATCAGGTACTGTCTTTGACTTCCCCCCAAATCTGATGAATGATCCAATAATGTTATTATCTGCTTTTTGAGGTAGCTCTCAGTCTTTTCTTTTGCCATCATTGTGGAATTAGATATTTTGCACCAAGGAATTCAAGAATATGGCCTCATACCTCCATTCTAGGGAAAACTGTAGGGAAAGTCCATTCTGAGTTGAGTACTCCCTCCTGCTTCCGTTGCTGCTGCTCAGCCTCTGTGGAGAAACTTCTTAGAACAGCCAGCTCCAGGGCCACATCTCCTCGGGCATCACTACATCACTACACCCAGGCTCTGATGACAGTCATGAAGGATTCAGAGAAAGAAAGGAAACAGAGTATAGTTCAAACACTCCAAGTCTAGAGATGACAAATGCTATAAATACACCCACAACCTAAAATCCGTGTGCCATGACAAGAACACAGGGCACTCTAAGAATTGAGATTTTAATTGCATAAGGATTGATACATGTAAACCTTCAGAAGAGCTTTAGCATCTATAAATAAACCTTAGAAATAAGAGGTATTTGCTAATTTTCTTTTTAGCACTCATGATTAGTTTGGGAGGAACTCTAGAAAATTATGCTCTATGATCAAGAAAATATTATCTAACAGATACTAGAAATAAAAATTCTCTTGCTAGAATGTTTGAATGCCTGTTAAGATCTAAAAACTTCCTCAAAAATAATCATTCACCATTTGAAAGGCATTTTTTCAAATGGCTTCCAGTGATTATACAAAGGGCGTAGACATTGTCATTAATTTTTTTTTATTTCCATTCATTCATTGTTGCACTTTTCTCCCCTCCCAGCCCTCCTCCCTAGTATACTACCCTCTTGGAAAAGTAAAAGAGAAATTCTTTCATTGTTTTACAAACCCTCCCCCAGGTCCACTCCACTACGCAGCCTTTGCTCTGGACTCCTATCATGACATAAATATCTAATCACATATCCCTTTTAAACTGTTTTCTCCCTCATCTGTTTTAATGCAGTGTACACTATTGAACCCATCTTTCTCAGTCTCCCCCCAAACCCAAGGTCAGTCCCATTTTGCAACAGTGGCACCATGCAGTATTTGTCCTTTTGTGACTGAGATACTTCACTCAGCATAATGTCCTCGAGGGTCACCCATTTTGAATAATATTGCAAGAGTTCCTTGTTTTTCAATGTTGCGTAGTATTCCATTGTGTGAATATACCACAGCTTCTCTATCCATTCATTTGTTGATGCACACTTAGGTTGTTTCCAACTCCTTGCTATTGTGACCAAAGCTGCAATAAACATGGGTGTGCATAATTGTCAATAATTTTTTTATTATCCACTATTAAATTATGCTTATCTTCAAGTTGTCCAATGTTAGAACTGCTCATTTCTTCAGCCAAATTACTATAAATTCTGATATCTTTTGAGTAGATATTCTCACACAGCAGTTTTGTAAACAACGTTTCTATTTTCCTCTTCTGCAGATTGAGGGGAAAAAATCAGTATTATTTCTCTAAGGAGGACCTTAAATACTTGCTGCAAAAAGATAAAAACTATAGTCTTCAATATGAATTGAAGCTCAACATCAAGAAGACAAAAATTATCACTACTGGACCAATTGGCAGCACCATGTTGGATGGAAAAGAAATTGAGGTTGTTAACAGTTGCATTTTGCTGGGCTCCACAATCAACATTCTTGGAACCAGCAATCAAGAAATCAAAAGACAAATTACACTGGGTAAATCTGCTGTCAGCGACCTTTCCAGAGTACTAAGAAACAATGTCCGTCTAGAGACTAATGTGCAGCTAATCCAGGCCATTGTTTTTGCAATTACTTGCTATGCATTAAAGAGCTGGACAATGACTAAGGATGACAGAAGAAGAATTGATGCCTTTGAGTTGTGGTGCTGAAGAAGAGTCTTGAACATATCATGAACTGCTAAGAAAACAAATGGATTTTTCTTGGAGATGGTGAAACCAACTTTCTTCTTGGAGGCTAGGATTTTGAAGCTCTGTCTCACTTACTTTGGGCGTATGGTCAGGAGGAACTGGTCACTGGAGAAGGACATTATGCTCAGAAGGGTGGAGGGACCGCACAGGAGAGGAAGACCCAGATAAGATTTCCTGATACAGTAACTGGGGTAATGGAGATAGGTGTGTTGGAGTCAGTGAGACTGGCTCAGGACAGGGCAAGATTCAGAGCTGTTGTACATAGGGTTGCTATGTGTCACATGTGACTCGATGGCACATAACAACAACAACAACAAATTACTAAAGACCTTTTAGTGCTAAATCACATATTGATTTGCTTTGATGAAAATCTCTGGAAGGATTTTCTGACTTCAGAAGTAATCTTGACAGTGCAGACAATTAAGTGCTTGACAGTAACCAAAAGATGTTTAGTTCGAACCCCTTTTGGCTTTGTGAAAGACTTGGCAATATATTTCCATAAAGATCACAGTCAAGAAAACTCTTTCGAAATATGGGATTGCTATGACTTTAAATTGACCTTGATGCTACCAAATAACATTAGATGACACATCACCTCCAGAACTGTTTGTTATTGTTGTTGTTGATTGTCTTCACATTGAGCACAACTCATAGTGACCCTATGAAAAAAAGGCCTGAAGCCCCTCTATAACTATTAACATTTATCAAAGTTC
Organism: Elephantulus edwardii; assembly: GCF_000299155.1. Taxonomy (NCBI): domain Eukaryota; kingdom Metazoa; phylum Chordata; class Mammalia; order Macroscelidea; family Macroscelididae; genus Elephantulus; species Elephantulus edwardii. Next base: position 121,608 of record NW_006400110.1, on the reverse strand, counting down.
TTAGAGTTTCTGGAGGTAAGTTGTTTAGGGAGTGAATGTCACTCCTGCTTCCAAACCTATCATAGAATGTTATTGGTTGAATTGTCTGCAGTGCATAGTGACTCTATGTACAGCAGCTCTGAGCCCTTCCCTGTCCTGAGCCAATCTCACCAATTCTGACACACCAACCCATCGTCCAGTTACTATAATTGTTTATTCATTAAAATAAGACTAACGTTTGAGGAGTGGCACTAGAGAGGAAGACCCTGGATGAGATGGATTGATTCAGTGTCTGGGGTAATGGGGTAGGTGTGTCAGAGACAGTGAGATTGACTTGAGATAGAGCAGGGTTCAGAGCTGTTATACATAGAGTCGCTATGAGGAGTCTACTTGATAGCACATAACAATACTTCAAAGCATTGTCATTAATATTGTATGTATTTGTATTTGTAAGATCCCAGAAGAATATCTAGCACATCCAAGTGCTATAAACTCATTTAATAGTAAGTATAATTTTTAAAGTATGATATTGGCTCAGGATAGGGCAGGGTTCAGAGCTACTGTACATGGGGTCACTATGAGTCACAGGTGACTCAAAGGCACATAACAACAACAACAACAATGACATATCTGATAAGGGACTTATATCTAGAATTTATAAAATATTCAAGCACCACAACAAGATAAAGGTAAACAAACCAATTGAAAAATGGGCACAGGATATGAACAGACACTTCAACAAAAAATACATTCAGACAGTGAGCAGACACATGAAGAAGTGCTCAAAATCCTTAGCTCAAAGAGAGATGCAAATCAAAACAACTATGAGATATCATCTCACCCCAGTAAGAATAGCAAAATTTAACAGAACAGCAAACAACAAATGCTGGTGAGGTTGTGGAGAAACTGGAACCCTTATTCACTCTTGATGGGAGTGTAAAATAGTGCAACTACTCTGGAAGGTAGTATGGCACTTTCTCAAAAAATTGGAAATAGAAATTACATTTGACCTAGCAATTACACTACTGGGAATATACCCTAAGTAAACTAGAACTGCCACTCAAGCAGATACATGCACATCCATGTTTATTGCTATGTTGTTCATAATAGCAAAGAGTTGGAAATAATCCAAGTGCCCATCAACAAATGAATGGTAGAGAAGCTGTGGCTTATTCACCCAGTAGAATACTATGTAGCATTGAAAAACAAGGACCTCATGAAATATTATTAAAAATGGGTGACCCTGGAGGATACTATGCAGAGTTAAATATATCAGTGACAAAAGGACAAATAGTGCATAATGCCGCTGTTCTAAAACAGGACTGACATGGAGGTTGGGGGGGAACTAAGAGGGGATAAATATGCACACTGCATTGAAATAGTTGAAAATAACTGCTTACAAAGAATATATGATTAGGTATTATTTACATGACAACAGTTCAGTATAAGAGCTGCATAGTAAAGTGCACTGGGGAAGGGGAATTGTATAACAATGAATGAATTTTTTTTTTTCAAAGAGAAAAGCAAACTGGGAGGGGGTGGGCAGGGAGGAAAATGTACAACAATGAATAAATGGAAATCCATGTTCTCTATAAACATTCATTAATATCTCAATAAAAGTTAAAAGATTTATATAGTCTTAAAAACAGGATGCATGGTGGTTATGTGTAAGGAATTGACTTTCTAGGCATGTGTTTGAGTACAAGTTTCAGAGTTTATTGGTGGATTACAGGGTAATTGACGTGGGTCTACCCTGCAGTTTTAGCTAGAATGGGGCTGTGACTGAAGTAATATGAAGGTTTGATTGGGCTAATCCTTGGAGAAGGACATCATGCTTGGAATGGTAGAGGGGTGGCACAGGAGAGGAAGACCCTGGATGAGATGAGTTGACACTGTGACGGTAACAACGGTGTTAGGCATGTCAGAGATGGTGAGGTCGACTCAGGGTAGGACAAATTTCAGAGCTGTTGTTTATAGAGTTGTTATGAGTCTTAGTTGACTTGATGTCACATAACAACAGTAGTCATTCAGGATGACTCTTCACTCATGTGCCTAATTTCTCTGGACTACTCCTTTCTCCCTCGGTGGCATATCATTCTCCAGCATCTTTGTGCAGGTTTAGTCTTCTCACCCTGTGATGATGTCAGAGTGGCTGTGCTTCTTACAGAGAAGCTGGTTTCTAAAAGATGAGAAACCGAAACTGCCAGATCAGTTAAGCTGTACAGAGATGACTCAGTGTCACTGATGTCCTATTTGCCTCAGAGGTCATAGATCTTGCCTAGATGTAATCGGATACAAAGGTAGACAATATCTTTTGATGATGTGACAAACTTACACTGCTGAATAATGTTAAATATTGTTGTTATGTGCCATAAGTCACGTGCGACTCATAGCAACCTTATATATAGCAGCTCTGAACCCTGTCCTGTCCTGAGACAGTCTCACTGACTCTGACACACCAACCCCCATTGCCCCAGTTACTTTATCAGTCCATCTCATCCAGGGTCTTCCTCTCCTGTGCTGTCCCTCCCCTCCACCCTTCCAAACATGGTGTCCTTCTCCAAGGATCAGTCCCTCTTGGCCACATGCCTAGTCTTTTAGTCTCCAAGGAGAACCTTGTTTTCACCTTCTCCTAGACAGACCTATTTGTTTTTTTATCAGGTCCATGGTATGTTCAAGATTCTTCTCCAGTACCACAACTCTAACACATCATATTTAGTCATTATTAAGAATTAATTTATTATTTCAGGTGATTAAAAGGTGAGAAAAATGGGGTTACTTTCATAATTAAAAAAGTAATTTCTAGATCCATAATGAAACACAATGTGATGAGTAGATAGGATAATATCTATATGCAAACAAGGAAGTCCGGTTAATACCACTATCACTCAAATATATGCACCAACAACTAGAATCAAAGAGGAGGAATTAGAAGATTTCTACCAACTTTTGCAATCTGAAATCAACTGAAAATACAATCAAAATGCATTGATAATAATGGGTGACTGGAATGCAAAAGTTGGGAACAGGGAGAAAGGATCAGTGGCTGGAAAACATGGACTTGGTAACAGAAATGAGGCCAGAGATAGAATGATAGAGTTCTGCACATTCGATGATTTCTTCATTGCAAATATATTTTATAAGAAACACTAACATAGGCTATATACATGGATTTCATCTGATGGTATGCATAGGAATCAAATTGATTTTATCTGTGGAAAGAATCGCTGGAGAAGCTCAATATCAGCTCTGAAAACCAGGCCAGGTGCTGATTGTGAAACAGACCACCAACTACTCATATGTAAATTCAAGCTGACGTGGAAGAAAATGAAATAAAATCCACAGGAACCAAAATTTGAACTTAAGTGTATCCCACTCGAATTTCAAAACCATCTCAGGAACAGGTTTGAGGACTTGAACACCAATGAACGAAGACCAAATGAACTGTGGAAGGATATAAAGAATAACATCCATGAAGAATGCAAAAGATCATTACAAAGACAGAAGAGGAAGAAAAGAACATGATGAATGTCAGATGAGACTCTGAATATTGTTTTAGAGCACCAAGAATCCAAAGCTAAAGGAAGAAATCAAGACATTAAAGAGTTGACTAGAAAATTTTAAATGACAGCTCAGGATGACAAAGCAAGATACTATAATAAAATGTTGAAAGAGCTGGAGTTAGAAAATCAAAAAGGCCAAACACATTCAGCATTTCTTAAGCTGAAGGAATTGAAAAACAAATTCAAACCACGGGTGACAATACTTAAGGATGCTTTGAACAGAATGCTAAATAATCCAAGAAGCTTTAAAAGAAGATGGAAGTTCAAGTAGAAGTGTAAAAAAAAAAAAATAAATAAATAAATGGAAGGAGTATACAGAGTTACTGTACCAGAAGAAACTGGCTGACATAGAATAATTTCATGAAACAAAGTATGAGCAAGAGCCTGTGGTGATGGAGGAGGAAGTTCAAATTGCTCTGAAAGAACTGGCAAAAACCAAGGCTCCAGGAGTTGATAGCATACCAACTGATATATTTCAACAAACAGATGCTGCATTGGATGTGCTCAATAAGTTGTGCCAGGAAATCTGGAGGACAGCCAGCTGGCAACTGACTGGAAGAGATCTATATTTGTTCACATTTTAAAGAAAAGTGACCTGACAGAATGTGGAAATTATCAAAGAATATCATTAATAACACATGAAAGCAAGATTCTCCTAAAAATTATCTGAAAACTACTAGAGCAACACATCAACAGAGAATTGCCAGATGTTCAGACTGGGTTTAGAAGAGGCTGTGGTACTAGGAATATTATAGCTAATGTTTGATGGATCTTGGCAGAAAACAGAGAGTACCAGAGGAATGTCTATGTACGTTTCACTGACTATGCAAAGGTGTTTGATTGTGTGGATCACAACAAACTGTGGCTAACTCTGAGAAGAATGGGAATCCCAGAACATTTGCTCGTGCTTTTGTAAAACCTATACTTGAATCAGGAGGCAGTTATCAGAACAGAGCAAGGACATACTGCCTGGTTCAAAATCAGGAAGGGTGTCTGCCAGGGATGTATTCTGTCTCTATACCTTCTCAATCAGTATGCAGAACAGATCATACAAGAGGCTGGACTGTATGAGGAGGTATGTGGCATCAGGTTTGGAGGATGATTCATCAACAACCTATGTTATGCAGATGACACAACCCTGCTTGCTGAAACTGAGGAGGACCTGAAGCACTTGCTGCAGAAGGTCAAGGACTGCAGCCTTCAATATGGATTGAAGCTCAACATGAAGAAAACAAAGATTCTCACCACTGGGCCAATTGGCAGCATTATAATGGATAGTGAAGAGATTGAGATTGTTAACAGTTTTTGTTTGCTTGGCTCCACAATCAATAATCTTGGTACCAGTAGCCAGGGAAAAAGAGACAATTGCATTTGGAAAGTCAGCTGTTAGGGTCCTCTCCAGAGCACTGAAGAGCAATGACATCAGTCTGGAGACTAAAGTGCTCCTGATCCACACCATAGTATTCACAATTGCATGCTATGCATCAGAGAGCTGGACAATGACTAGTTAGGTATGATAGAAAGAGAATCGATGCCTTTATGCTGTGGTACTGGAGAAGAGTGTTGAATATACCATGGACTTCTAGGAGAAAACACAGGTTTGTCCTGGAGAGGGTAAAACGGGGCTGCTTCTTGGGAACAAGGATTCTGAAGCTTCGTCTGACATACTTTGGGCATGTTGCAAGAAGGGACCAATCCTTGGAGAGCAACATCATGTTTGGGAGGGTGGGGGGACAGTGCAAGAGCAGAAGACCCTCGATGAGATGGATCAATTCAATGATGAGGGTAATGGGAGTAGGTGTATTGGAGACAGTTAGGTTGGCACAGGATAGAGCAGTGTTTAGGGTTCTTATACATAGGGTCACTAGGAGTCACAAGTGACTTGACGGCACATAAAAACAACAACATTTGAGGTGAAAGTTATTGTTGCAGTTGGTGAGAAATACAATTTGTCATAGCAGTGAATACTTTAAGACAATGAAAAACAAAAAGGGTTTTCTTCAAAACACTTCTGCTTAATTTTTACTATAGAAAAAAAGCATCTCATAAATTAAAAAGCCAGGATTGACAAATCCATAATGCCAGACTGTCCATTTCTAGTAAAGCTTGTAGAGTCCGGCTCTACAACAGATCTCATAGTGTGGAATCAGAGAGACTTGATAAAAGATAGACATAAAATAGTTGGGGAGAAAGGGGCTTCAAGACTTGAAGAATCTTTTCTTCTACTAGTTTATTTATAAAATCCGAATATATTGTTTTCAAGAACAAATTCTTTCAATTCCCTCACCCCTCCCATCAAATTGTACAACCCCATGATTAATCCTCCCCTCCACCTCATTCCTCTGCTTCCAACCTCTCTTTATACTCATTTTACAATGTGTTTATGCAATATTTATACTTATGGGACTGAGTTAGTTCACTCAGCATAATGCTCTCCAGTACCTCCAAGTTAGGTAATAGTTGTAAAAATCATTGCTCCTGCGTGCTGTGTAGTATTCCAATATATGAAAGTACCATAATTTCTCAAACCATTCATTTGTGGTTGGACATGTGGGCTGTTTCCATGTTCTTGCAATGGTAAACAATGCTACTATGAACATTGGTGTATAAATCTCCATTTATGCCTCAGTTCTCCTTTTCTCAGGGTGTATTACAAATAGTGAAATTGGTGGGTCATATGGAATTTCTATGTTCAGCTTTTTGAGAAAATGCAAAACTGCTTTCCAGACTTGTAACATGTATAAGAATTCCTTTCTCACCACGTCTTCTCCAACATTTATTACTTTTTGCCTTGTTAAACTTTGCCACTATTACTGCAGTAAGATGGTTTGTGGTTTTTATTTGCATCTCTGTTATTGCCAGTAATTTGGAACATTTCTTCATCTGTCTGTTTACCATTGTAATATCTTCCTCTGTGAAAATTCTTTCCATGTCTTTTGCTCATTCTGTAATTGGGTTACCAGTCTTTTCAAGACTTCAAGAATCTTAAGCAACTTTATTTAGTACAAGTGAACCTTTTAAGCAAAATCTTCAAATGATTAACAGTATGTCCCAAAACAATAGCAGTTATAGCAGGGAGGAAAACGTTCCCTCAATAACATTCTCTTAGGACAGTTACCAGTGAATTTACAAGGGACATGCTTCTAATACTTACTCAGTCTCACTAACAAGACTTTTGTTTTAAGCTTGTAGGTATTCTTTTTTATTATTATTAATTTTAATGAATATTTAGATATTTTGGATTTCCATTCATCCATTATTGTACTTTTCTGCCTGCTCACCCCTCCCCTCCAGTTCATTCTTCTCTTTGAAAAGCAAAGGAAAAATTCTTTCATTGTTATGCAATATCCTTCCCTCCGAGTCACTCCACTATGCAGCCTTCGTTCTGGACTCATGTCATGACAATAATGTCTAATCATATATGCCTTTTAAACAGTTTCCTCTCTCATCTGTTTCAATGCAGTATACATAATTTATCCCATCTTTCTCATTCTCCCCCTGAACTCCTATGTCAGTCCCATTTTAGAACAGTGGTACTATGTGGTATTTGTCCTTTTGTGACTAAGATATTTCACTCAGCATAATAGATATTCTTATCAAAGCCATTATCAGTCTGTCACTCTTCAGGTTTTCCTGAGCCAGAATTGCTGAGTGGTTTAAGGCATCAACTCTGTTAATTAGTTAAATATGTCTTACTTAGCTCATTCAATTGGTCACAGCTCTTTTAATTCCACAAAAGTTTAGGTAAGTGTGTGTGTGTGTGTGTGTGTGTGTGTGTGTGTGTGTGTGTTGGTTTACTACTTTTAAGAAGCCCTGATGGCTTAGCACGGTCAGCAGTTCAAATCCTCTAGAAATGCCATTGGAGATAGGTGTGGAGCTTCCGCCTGTAAAGATTTAAAGCCTTGACAACCCAGTGGAAGGTCTTCATGAGTCAAGACTGATTCAAAGGCAATGGGTTGGGTTTGATGGGTTGTTATTTTAAACAAGAAAGATTGTATTCAACATGTCTGAAGATTGCTTGAATGCATCAAATAAATACAAATTTTAAAATTCCAAGAAATATTCTTATATTACTGTAATAGTGAATAGTAAAGAGTGCTGTGGTGGCTTGGTGAATAAGGAGATGTGCTGTCTGGCAGTTTGAATTTATTAGCTACTCTGGAGAAGAAAAATGAACAATCTCCTCCTATGAAATTTACAGTCTCTTAAAACATGCTGGAGGTACAGTTGTGCATTGCTTCCAACTCGATGGCACATAACAATGTTGTTGTTGTTATTATGTGCCTTCGAGTCATTTGTGACTCAGAGCGACCCTATGTACAACAGCCCTAAACCCTGCTCTATCCTGTGCCAATCGCATTGCCTCTTACACACCCATCCCGATTACCCCAGTCACTGAATCAATCCATCTCATAGAGGGTCTTCCTCTCTTGCGCCGTCCCACCACCCTCCCAAGCATGATGTCCTTCTCCAAGGAACTGTCCCTCCTTGCAACATGCCCAAAGTATGTCAGACGAAGCCCCAGAATCCTTGCATCCAAGGAGTAGCTCGGTTTAACCCTCTCCAGGATGAATCTATTTGTTTTCTTGGCAGTCCATGGAACATTCAATACTCTTCTCCAGCACCATAGCTCAAAAGCATCAATTCTCCTTCTGTCCTCCCTAGTCATTGTCCAACACTCTGATGCATAACAAGTGATTGCAAAGACCATGGCCTGTATCAGGCACACCTTAGTCTCCAGAGAGACACCGTTGCTCTTGAGTACTTTAGAGAGGTCATTAACAGCCGACTTACCCATCGCAATACGTTGTTTTATTTCCTGACTGCTGGTGCCAAGAGTGTTGACTGTGGAGCCAAGCAAACTGAAGCTGTGAACAATCTCAATCTCTTCGTCATCCATCCTGAT
>NW_006400110.1:108157-112284 GCF_000299155.1 Elephantulus edwardii | reverse complement strand
TTCATCACCATAGGCTCTTGCTCATATGTTATTTCATTAAATTCTTCTGTGTCTGCCAATTCCTTTTGATACAATGACTCAGTATATTCCTTCCATCTTCTTTCAATACTTCCTGGATCATTTAATATTCTGCCTAAAGCATCCTTGATTATAGCAACTCTAGATTTGAATTTGTTCTTGAGTTCCTTGAGCTTAAGAAATGCTGAACGAGTTCGGCCCTTTTGATTTTCCGACTCCAGCTCCTCGCACATTTCATTGTAATATTTTGCTTTGTTATTCCATATCTTTTGGAATCTTCTGTTCAGCTCCTTATTATTTGAATTCTTCCTCGTACTTTGGCTTCTCTACGCTCCAGTGCAATCTTCAGAGTGTCTTCTGATATCCATTTTGGTCTTTTCTTCCTCTTCTGTCTTTGTAATGACCGTTTGCACTCTTCCTGGGTGATGCATTTAACATCCTCCTACAACTCATCTGGTCTTCGTTCATTAGTGTTCAAGGCCTCAAACCTGTTCCTCAGATGATTCTGAAATTCAGGTGGGATGAAATCAAAGTAATATTTTTGTTCCTGTGCATTTGGTTTAATTTTCCTCCATTTCAGCTTGAACTTGCATATGAGTAGTTGGTGGTCTGTTCCACAATCAGCTCCTGGCCTAGTTTTCACAGCTGATATTGAGCTTCTCCAGCGGTTTTTTCCACAGATGTAATCGATCTGATTCCTATGCATATTTGCAATGAATAAGTCATTGATTGTACAAAATTAAATCATTCTATCTCCAGCTTCATTTCTGTCACCAAGCCCATATTTTCCAACTACTGATTCTTCTTCTCTGTTCCCAAATTTTGAGTTCCAGTCACCCATTATTATCAGTGCATCTTGATTGCATGTTCGATCTATCTCTGACTGTAAGAGTTGGTAGAAATAATCTGTTTCTTCTTTGGCTCTGGTTGTTGGTGCATATATCTGAATGATAGTGGTATTCACTGGACTTCCTTGTAAGCGTTTGGATATAATCCTATCAGTCACAATGTTGTACTTCAAGGTGGACCTAGAAATTACTTTTTTAACTATGAAGGCAACCCCATTTTTCCTCATCTTTTCATCTCCAGAGTAATATATCATATGATCATCTGACTCAAAATGCCCCATGACAGTATGTAGAAGAATAGATGAAGAATCAAAAATTTTAACTACATAATTGTTAGCATTGTAAAATGTCTTTGAATAACATGTCTCAAACCCTTTTTACTTTGTTATTAAGAAAAAACCTGGGTCTTGCTGCCTGCCTGAGTGGCGTGGTCTAACCACCTGCCCGCATCTTGACACCATCTCACCGTTGGTCTGCATCTCGTGAGGCCTTGCCACCTGCTTCCTCCATGATCGCTCAGGTACTTTGGGGAACAAACTGGTATCTGTCCTGACCAAGTGTTATCCCTAAACTCAGGAAACAGAGAGGTCCTGGGCCCCTCAACAGAGGTGAGAAGCCATTCCAAAAGGGAACCAGAGGCTTCCTCTGTGCTCACTCAGGTACTCTGGGGAACAAACTGCTGTCAGGCTCTTGGCCTTGTAGGCCTCTGGCCAAAAAGAGAGCACAAATATATAGGTGCTTCTCAAAAGTTTACGGTGGATCAATGTAGACATTTGAGAGATGCAGGGTGGAGCAAGTGTTGGTGGGTTACAGTGAGCCTCTGTGGGGTGGGGTTCAGTGAGCAATGGTGGGGAACAGTGAGCCACAACAAGGAGCAGTGAGCTGCATTGGGACCTACCCACCAGTAGCAAGCAGGACAGCAGAAAATTGAGTGAGATCTCCCCTGCACTCCCCTCCTGTATGCATCTGTGTGCACGTCTCCCCCCTTCCTGCCCAAATATGTGTCTGTGTGTATACCTACCATACGTGCATCTGCTTGTGTGCCTGCCCAATCTTCTTCTGGAGAAGTGACTTCAGATAAAAAACCAGCTATCATCTCAGGCACCAAACATTCTACCACAACAGTGTCCTGAAAGAAGTAGACTCCCTCAGTCCCCACACAAGCCCAAAGCAAGACACAGTAGCAGTGGATTTCCTGAAGCCAGAAAGTCTGATGGAACTTTCTGACACAGAATTCAAAAGAACAATGAATAACTATTTTCAACGTGTAAAAAATATACTTGAAGAATTACAGGACACTGCAAGCAAAAATCAAGGGAAGCTTAAAAAACAATCCAAAGCAATGCAGATAAAACTAACAAGGCATGAGAGACACTGGAAAAAACAAGAAACCATGATCCAAAATATGAGGTCCAAGGTTTCAGATGCTGTCAACAAGATGGAGGGATCTATGAACAGAGTTAAAGAGATGGAACACAGAACCAGTGAAATAGAAGATAGACTTATCACTACCGATCTTTTAGAGCAAAAAGCAGAATCAAAAAAGTAGGAAAAAGAAGAAAAGCTAAGAATAATGTAGGACACTATTAAAAGAAATAACATGTGTATCATCAGAATCCCAGAACAGGAGGAAGCAAGTAAAGGCACCAAAAAAATTGTGGAAGAATTAGTAGAAGAAAACTTCCCAGGCATAATGAAGAATGAAAGAATAAATATTCAAGAAGCTGAGAGAACACCACATAGAATAGATCTCAAAAGAAAAAACACAGAGGCATATCATAATCAAATTAACTGGAACTAAAGATAAGGAGAGAATTCTTAAAGCAGTGAGGAAGAAACAGTGACCTATAAGGGAGAGCAGATAAGACTAAATGCTGATTTCTCAGCAGAAACCATGCAAGCAGTAGAATGACATATATGGAATACTCAAAGAACACAACTGTCAACCAGTAATACTGTACCAAGCAAAACAGTCCATCAAATATGAAGGAGAGATCAAGATATTCCCAGAAAAACAGAACCTAAAAGAATTTGTAAAAAGAAGACCAGCATTGCAGGAAACACTGAGAGACATCCTTCTTACAGAGGAGCCACAGAAAGCAGGACGGACCAAAGTAACTAGCAAAAACACCAAAAATAATTCAACACAATCATAGCAATAAAACCTTGCCTCTCAATAATTACACTGAATGTGAATGGTTTAAATGCACCACTGAAGAGAAAAAGACTAGAAGATTAGATTTAAAAAACCCCAAATCCATCAATGTGTTGTCTACAAAAGACACACCTGGAAAGTGAAGATAAAGACTAAAAATAAAAGGGTGGGAAAAAAATACACCAAGCAAATGACAACCAGAAAAAAGCAGAAGTTGTTGTTGCTGTTATGTGCCATTGAATCACTTGTGACTCACAGCGACCCTATGTACAAGAGCCCTAAATGCTCCTCTATCCTGTGCCAACCTCGCCATCCCCGACACATTCGTTCCCACAACCCCAGTCACAGAATTGATCCATCTTGTCAACGGTCTTCCTCGTCCACATCATCCTTCCACTCTCTGAAAATGTCCCTCTCCGAGGACCAGTCCCTCCTTGGAACATGCCCAATATATGTCAGACTGCAGAATCCTTGCCTCTGCTGAGCATTTTGGCTTCACCCTCTGCAAGACAAACCTGTTTGTTCTCCTATCAGTCCATGGTATATTCAACACTCATCTCCAGCACCACAGCTCAAAGGCATCAATTCTTTTTCTATCATCCCTAGTCATTGTCCAACTCTCTGATGCATAGCACGTAATTGTGAAGACTATAGCCTTGATCAGGTGCACCTTAGTCTTCAACCTGATATCTTTGCTCTTCAGTGCTCTGGAGAGGTCCCTCGCAGCTGACCTTCCAAATGCAATTCGTCTCTATTTCATGGCTGCTATTACCAAGATTGTTGACTGTGGAACCAAGTAAATAAAAACTGTTAATTATCTCAATCTCTTCATCATCCATACTGATGCTGCCAATTGGCTCAGTGGTGAGAATCTTTGTTTTCCTGATGTTGAGCTTCAATTCATATTGAAGGCTGCAGTCGTTGACCTTCTGGAGCAAGAGCTTCAGGTCCTCCTCAGTTTCAGCAAGCAGGGTTGTGCCATCTACATAATGAATGTTGTTGATGACTTTTCCACCAATCCTGATGCCACATTCTTCCTTGTACAGCCCAGCGTCTCAGACGATCTGTTTTGCATACAGATTGAAAAGGTACGGAGAAAAAAATAC
>NW_006400110.1:93567-108036 GCF_000299155.1 Elephantulus edwardii | reverse complement strand
GAGTCAGCCATAGCTTGTTGTGATCCACACAGTCAAAAGGCTTTGCATAGTCAATGAAGCACAGATAGACAGTCCTCTGGTACTCTGTGCTTTCTGCCAAGATCCATCTAACTTTAGGTATAATATTCCTAGTACCACAAACTCTTCTAAATCCAGCCTGCACAACTGGCAGTTCTCTGTTGACATATTGCTCCAATCATTTTTGGTTAATTTTCTAATCTCTGATAAAATAAATGTCAATGCAAAAACCATCACAAAGGACAGGAAAGGTCACTACATAATGCTCAGAGGGTCAATAGACAAGAGGACATAACAAAAATAGATATCTATGCACCAAATGAAATACCTGCAAAATATATAAAAAAAATTAATAAAACTGAAAAAGGAAATAGACAACACTACTATAGTACTTGGACACTTGAATATATCACTTTCAAGAAAAGATAAAACTACCAGAAAGAAGCTCAGTAAAGATACTGAAAAATTAAACAACACAATAAACTGACTTAATCTCATAAATATTTATAGGTTAATGCACACACACACAAAGAAGAAGCAAAGTATACCTTCTGCAAAGTGCATGGAACGTTTTACAGAATAGATAACATTCTTAGCAAGCATCAATAAATTAGAAAATGTAGAAATAACACAAAGCATTTTCTCAGATTACAATGCTACAAAATTAGAAATTAATAACAAGAGGATAAAGGAGAAAAAAGTATACATTTGGAAGCTGAACAACACTTTGTTTGAACATGACTAGGTATTAGAAGAAAAAAACCTGATATTAAAAAGTTTCTTGAAACAAATGACAATGAAAACACCACTTACCAAAACCTCTGGGAGACAGCCAAAGTAGTAATCAGAAGTCTATTTATAGCAATAAGCAAACCATCAAAAGGCAGGAAAAAAATGACCATTGACTCTTTAACCCAACATCTCCAACAATTTGAAAAAGAACAGCAAGAGAACCCAACACCCTCAAAAAAAAATTGCAAAAATAGAGCAAAAATAAATTAAATAGAAAACAGAAAAAGAATTGAAACCATTAACAAAACTAGGAGTTGGTTCTTTGAAAAGGTAAATAAAATCATCAAACCACTACCAAAACTAAAAAAGAAAAGAAGGAAAAGACACAAATAATCCAAATAAGAGAGGAATTGGGCAGCATCACAACAGAAACACTAAAATAAAAAGGCTAACAATGGAATATTATGAAAAACTATACTCAAAGAAATATAAAGACCTAGAGGAAACGGACAAATACTTAGACTTGCACAACCTATCTAAACTGATGTAGACTGTAGTTGAACACCTGAACAGACACATTACAAAAGAAGAAATAGAATAGATAATAAAACAACTTCCAGCCCCCCCCCAAAAGCCCTCAACCAGATGGTTTTACAAGTGAATTTTATGAAACGTTCAGTGAAGAACTGTCACCAATTCTACATAAACTATTTCAGAAAATAGAAAAAGATGGAATTCTTCCAGATTCATTTCATGAAGCAAACTTACCCTTGATACCAAAGCCAGAAAAGGACACCATCAAAATAGAAAACTATAGGCCAATATCTCTTATAAACACAGATGCAAAAATCCTGAAGAAAATCCTTGCCAATACAATCTGATGACACATTAAAGAAATAATTCACCATGTCCAAGTGGGATTCATAACAGGCATGCAAGGATGGTTCAACATAAGAAAAACAATCAGTGTAATTTATCACATTAACAACTAAAGAATAAGAACCACGTGATCCTACCAATTGATGCAGAAAATGTCTTTGACAAAATCCAACACCCTTTCCTGATTAAAACACTCAACAAAAGAGGATTAGAGGGGAATTTCAACATAGTAAAAAGTACATACACAAACCCAACATTGTTCTCAGTGGAGAGAGGTTAAAGGTATTCCCTTTAAGAATAAGAACTAGGCAAGGATGCCCACTATCACCTCACTTATTAAATATTGTATTGGAAGTATTAGAGATAGCAATAAGACAAGAAAAGGAAATAAGAGGCATCCAAATTAGCAAACAGGAGGTAAAATTATCTCTCTATGCAGATGATATGATAGTAGACTTAGAAAACTCGAAAAACTCAACAAGAAAACTACTGCACATAGTTAACCAATTCAGTAAAGTGGCAGGATACAACATCAACATGCAAAAATCAGTTGGATTTCTTTACAGTGACAGAGAATACAGAGTTGGAACTAAGAAAAAACAATGCCCTTCACAATAGCTAATCACAAGATTAAATATTTGGGAATAAATCCAACCAGAAGCACTAAGGATCTATTCAAAGAAAATTACAAAAAATTACTACAAGAAACAAAAAGAGGCCTGGAGAAGTAGAAGAATATCCCTTGCTCATGGACAGGAAGACTCAATATTGTGAAAATGGCAATACTACCAAAGGCAATTTACACGTTCAGTGCAATCCCTATACAAATACAAATTCCATTCTTCAAACAGATGGAAAAGGCAATCTCCATTTTCACTTGTAATGCAAAGAGGCCCCATATAAGCAAACCATTTCTTAAAAAGAGAAACAAAGTAGGAGCCAGTTCACTCCTGGAATTTCAAATCCTACTACACTGCTGTGGTGGTCATGACAACAGGGTACTGGTACAATCACAGACATATAGATCAATGAAATAGAATTGAGAACCCAGAAATCAGCCACGTTTAACTGATTTTTTACAAGGAGATGAAATCAGTAAAGTGGGGAAATGACAGCCTTTTAAACAAATGGTGTTGGCAAAATTGTAAAACTGCAGAAAACTCAAGCAAGATTTATACCTCACTCCATACACGAAAACCAACTCAAGGTGGATCATGCAGTAGGGCTAAATCCAAGGACTATAAACTTCCTTAAAGAAAAGCTTGAAAGAACTCGTAATTTCCTAATATACAACATAAACAGAAATCTTCCAAGCATTCTGAAAAATCTACAACCAGGAGAGGATAAAATAGATGAACGGGACCTTGTAAGAATCAAATCCAATGAACATCCAAAACCTTCCCAACAGGGTAAAAAGAGAAGCCAAAGACTGGAAAAAGTATTTGTTAATGACATGTCAGATAAGGGACTTATATCTAGAAAATATAAAATACTCAAGCACGACAACAAGATAAAAAACCCAATTGAAATTGGGCACAGGATATGAACAGACAATTCACCAAAGAAGACAT
Source organism: Elephantulus edwardii (assembly GCF_000299155.1). Lineage (NCBI taxonomy): Eukaryota > Metazoa > Chordata > Mammalia > Macroscelidea > Macroscelididae > Elephantulus > Elephantulus edwardii. Next base: position 104,836 of record NW_006400110.1, on the reverse strand, counting down.
TCAGATGGCAAATAAACACATGAAGAAATGTTCTAAATACCTAGCTCTAAAAGAGATGCAAATCAAAACAACTATGAGATATAATCTCCCCCCAAATAAGAATAGCAAAATTTCACAGAACAACAAACAACAAATACTGGTGAGGTTGCAGAGAAACTGTAACTGTTATTCATTGTTGGTGGGACTGTAAAATGGTGTAAGCACTATGGAAGGCACTATGGTGTTTTCTTAAAAAGTTCCAAATAGAAGTATCACTTGACCCAGCAATTCCACTAGTGGAAATACACACCAAAGAAACCATAACTGCCACCCAAGCAGATATATGCACACCTATGTTTATCATGGCTTTTTTCCACAGTAGCAAAGAGTTGGAAACAACCTAAGTGCCCATTGACAAACGCATGGATAGAGAAGCTGTGGTATAGTCACAGAATGGAATACTTTGCTGCATTGAAAAACAAGGAACTCATGAAATATTACAAAAAAATGGGGACCTTAGAGGACATTATGCTCAGTCACAAAAGGACAAATACTGCATAGTGCCTCTGTTGTAAAATGGGACTGACATCAGGATTGGGGAGAGACTGAGAGGATGGGATAAATTATGTATAGTGCATTGAAAGAGATGAGGGAGAGAAGTGTTTAAAAGGAATATATGATTAGGTATTATTGTCACGACAGGAGTCCAGAACAAAGGCTTCATAGTGGAGTGAACTTGGGGGGAGGGCTTGTATAACAATGAAAGAATTTTTCTTTTAGTTTTCTAAGAAAAAGAGAACTGTAGGGGGTGGTTGAGCAGGGAGAAAGTGCAACAGTGTGAATAAATGGAAATCCAAATTTTCTGTAAACTATCATTAAAATTAATAAATATATAATAAAAACCCCTCACCACTGTTACAAGGATAGTTACAAAGGAACTGAAATAATTTTTATAATGTTATTTATATTACAGCTACTTTAAGGTTATTTTGTTTTTTCATGATGACTGAGACAGACTACCGCTTTCTTGACATTATGTGATTCTTTTCTTAGCAGATTTTAGGTTTTTCTAACTATATAGTGATCCACAGGATAGTAATGTTTTGTGAAGGACCTGTATATTTGTACTCCCTTCTTGTCCTGAGACCCAACAGCAGTGTTTTACCCAAAATACCTAAACGGCAAACCAGGGAGCTTGTTGTTCACTTCCAGAAATGACATCTCTAATGAGCTTGAGCTTTCTCAGTCCATTCTGCTTGAGCTTATGGGGTCCCATGTGGTGTAGCTAGACAGCAGTGTTTTTCTCAAAAGTACCAGTGATACTGGTGCTCCTGGTGCTGGAAAGTGAGGGCAGCTGCAGTTCAGTAAGGCTGTAGCCATTCAAGCTTGCAGGCAGTGGTTCTGTTGCTGGCCAGCATGTGAGCACACCTGGGTTTGGCCACAGCCTTTAGCAGACAATGAGGAAGCAGTAGCTGGAAGACACTCCTGGGCCCACCAGGCCACACAGGTCTAGGTGAACAGAGTAATGATAAGGTCCCCAACAAGCTGGGTCTTGCAAGAAGAGCCACATTTTGCAAGTCACATATTCCATTTGAACAGTTCTTTCCTTCATGTACTCGGATGCAGGGTTCAATATTTATCCCCTCTTTTCTCAGTTTTCTCCCAACTCTCATTTCAATCCTGTTTTATAACAATGGTATTATTCAGTGTTTGTCCTTTTGTGACTGAGATGTTTCATTCAACATAATGTCCTCCTGGGTCACTAGTGTTATGTAATGTGAGTTCCTTGTTTTTCCAATGCTGTGTAGTATTTGATTGTGTGAATATACCATAGTTTTTCTATTCGTTCTTTTGTTGATGGGCACTTGGATTGCATCCATCTCTTTGCTATTGTGAGTAAAGCAGCAATAAACATAGGTGTGCACACATCTGTTTAGGTGGCAAATCTAGTTTCTTTAAAAAAATTTTTTTTGTTATTAATTTCAATGAAAATTTACAGAGACTTGGATTTCCATTCATTTACTGTTGCACTTTTCTCCCCTTCCCCCACCCCCAAGTACACTTCCCTGTTTGAAAAGCAAAAGAAAAATTCTTTCATTGTTTTACAATCCTTCCCCACACATCCACTCCACTATACAGCCTTCGCTCTAGACTCCAGTCATGACAAAAATACCTAATCACATATTCCTTTTAAACAGTTTTCTGTTTCAGTGCAGTATGCATTATTTATCCCATCTTTCTCAGTCTCCTCCCAACACCAATGTCAGTCCAGTTTTACAACAGTGACACTATGCAGTATTTGTCTTTTTGTGACTGAGATACTTCACTCAGCATAATGTCCTCCAGGGTCACCCGTTTTGTGTAATATTGCATGAGTTCCTTGTTTTTCAATGCAGTGTAGTATTCCATTGTGTGAATATACCACAGCTTCTCTATCCATTGTTTGTTGATGAGTACTATCTGGAGTTCTCTCAGCTATATCCTGTCACTTTTCATTATTCCTGGAAAGTTTTTTTCAAGTAACTCTTCCTCAACTTTTTCAGGTTGGCAGCGTCAGGTTGTTGGGTTTTTTCCTTGCTTCTTCTTGTTCTGGAAATCCAATTTTTTCTTGTTATTGTTGCTATGTGCTGTCAAGTTGCCTGAGACTCAGAGACTTTATGTACAACAGCCCTAAATTCTGCTTTATCCTGTGCCAATCTTATTGTCTCTGACACACCTACCACATTACCCCAGACACCAAATCAGTATCTTCCTCTCTTGTACTGTCCCTCCACCCTCCAAGCATGACATCCCTCTCCAAGCACTGCCTTGCAACATGTTCAAAGTATGTCAGATAAAACTTTGGGATCCTTGCCTCCAAGGAGTAACTTGGTCTCACCCTTTCTAGGAGGAACCTGTTTGTTCTAGCAGTCCATGATATACACAACACTCTTCTCCAGAACCAAAACTTAAAGATAGATTCTCCTTCTACCATCCCTAGTCAGCTTTCTGATGCAAAGCAAGTAATTGCAAGAATATGCCCTGGATCAGGCACACCTTAGTCTCCAGACTGACATTGTTGCTCCTTAGTACTTTAGAGACTTTCCTAATGCCATTTGTCTTTTAATATCCTGACTGTTGATACCAAGAGTGTTGACTGTGAAGTCAAGCAAACGAAAACTATTCATAATATCAATTTCTTAATGATGCTGACAATAGGCCCAGTGATAAGAATCATTGTTTTCTTGACATTGAGCTTCAATCCATAGTGAAGGCTCCTATCCTTGACCTTCTGCAGCAATCACTTCAGGTTTTCAGCAAGCAAGATTGTGTCATCTTCATAATGCAGATTGTTGATGAGAAATTACATGCATGTTTTTCTTCTTGATGGTGTCCTAAATTATACTTAGGCTTCTTCACATTCCTTCCTTTTTGATTCTGCTTTTTCTTCTAGCAGATGAGTGCTGAAAGATCACTCTTCTATTTCACTGATTCTGAGTTCTCTCTCTGTAGTTTTATTCATCTGTCCCTCCAGCATGTTGACAGTTTCTGAGGCACTAGTCCTAACATTCTGGATTGCAGTCTTTTGTTTTGTAAGGATTTCTCATACCTTGGTTGTTTGGGTTTTTTTTTAAATCTGCATTGGCTTAAATTGTTTTTCTAAGTTCCTCTTGGCTTTTGCTTGTATAAGTCTATAATTCTTTGGGTATTTCTTTCACTCATTTTCAATCATTATTCTTTTGAGTTCTGTTTTAGAGTTCCATCAGACTTTCTAGCTTCAGAAAATCCACTGATTCTGTGTTTTGGTAACTTTCATGGGGTGAAATCTTGTTTTGGCTTTGTGTAGACTGTGATGTAGTCTGTTTCTTCCCTGTGTAGACTGTAATATAGTCTGTTTCTTCTTTGTCATTACTGTGATGGGGTTTTTTGTTTATTTAACCTTTCACATGGTGTCTAACAGGTCCTTGGTCTGTGTACCTTGGGTGGGGAGATCACTGCTTCAAAAGAGGGAGATGTAGCTCACCCTGTCCAAATTTCTCTCAGGTTCCTGGGCTCACAGAATATAGCATCTAGGAAGTAGAAATATGGGATGTAGGTTCTGCAAAGTGCAAGGCAGAGTTGAAGATGATGGGGAGGTTTCCATACTGCAGGCAGCCGGGGGTGGGTGGGTGACTGGGCTGGGTCAGAAGTGATTTTGCACAGAGTCCTGGCCAGGTTCACCTATTAAAGGTGTCCTGAAGGAGCCTGAGGGGATAGGGAGGTTCTCAGAATGAAGGCAGATTGAAGGCAGGACTGGGCTGTGTCAGAAGCTGAGGGCGGGACTGGACTGGGTCAAAAGTGTTCTCGCACAGAGCACAGATCAAGTTTACTTGTTAAGTGTCCTCAAGGAGCAGGAGGTGATCAAGGAACAGGAGGTGACTGGTGAGATTCCAAGACTGCAGGTAAGCTGACAGCAGGATGAGGCTCCATTTTTGTTACTGTCAAAGATATGATTTTAGAATATATTTATTCCTGGGTGGTATAAACAATTAATGTGTTGGGAATCTAGCAGAAAGGCTGAGAGAGTTTAAATTCACTCAAAGGAACCTTGAAAGATAGGCTTGGTGATATGCCTCAAAATATTAAAAAAACCCCCAAAACAACACCAAACAAAAATCCCTAAACAAATTACCATTAATTGCAACTCATAGTGATCTTATAGGACAGAGTAGATCTGTTAGATACAAAAAAGAGTTGAAAGCAAAAGAGAGAAAGAAGCTGGTCCCTAGAAACAAACAGGCCTTTATTGCATGGTCTGAGAGGGACACCAAGTGACCACTGGAGTAGCAAAAAAGGCCAGAGGGCAGATAAGGACAGTTCCCTTTTTTTTGCAAAGACAACTTTTATTTTAGTTCATACACATTGTTCCTTTTTATGGGGACTTTTAGGGAAGACTAAGGAAGAAGGTATTTTGCTCTTAATTTGGAACAGGGGTCCTGTTAAATAACTTGAGTATGGGCTCTTGTGATCAGCCCCAGAGCCTTATCAGGATCTATATCCTCTTGTCTGGTCACTTTAGACATTATGAGGTTTCTTCAAGGAGTGATCAGGCCTGGGGGCAACTGTGACTTTCTTCCTCTAAGAACTACATCATCTGGTTTCTGAGGCTGTGAACTTTAAACAGGAGCAGAATGCCTAGCATATCTTTCCTCCATAATTCCAACCCTGACCTTTCAGTAAGTATTCCAACACTTAACCCATTTTGCCAACAGGACTCCTTCCAAAAGGGCTTATACCCTTGAAAACCTTGTGAAGCACAATTCTACTCTGCCACATATGGAGTCATCACCTTAAGTCTGAGTTAATGATGTTGCGCATTGTGGACTATTGTTGATAGGTGTCATTTAGGCAGTTCTGACTTACAGAGACCCTATATACAACAAAATGCAGCTTTGCTTGATCCTGCACCATCCTCACAATCTCTTCTACACTTTACTTGTGTTCTAGACACTGTATGTGCCAATCCATTCATCTCTTCTCTTTCACTGACCCTTTGCTTTTCTATAAATGATGGTCTTTTCTAAGGACTTCCTGATATTATGCCTAAAGTGTATGAGACAAAATCTCACTATCTTTTTCTCTAACGGGCACCGTGGCTGCTATACTTCCTTCAAGATAGATTAGCTTGGGTTGGTTTATTTTTTTTTTACAGTCTATGGTATGTTTAATATTCTTTGACAACACCACAGCTTGAAGCGTCAAATAGTGATCATTGTTATTAGTAGTAATGCTAAAGCATTACTGGTTGTTGTTATGACAGGCAAGTCAATTATAGATTAACAATCTTTTCTCCTACTCCCTTTCTGTTCTGCAGGAGAGCCATGGATTATTACAGAAAACATGCAGCTGTCATTGTGGCCACACTATTCGTGTTTCTGCATGTCCTCAGTTCTTTCCCTGGTGGAGTATTTGCAAAGCGAGGTGCTTGATAAATCTTGGTTTGTTAGAAAAAGAATAACATACCTTTTTAGAGCTACATAGAAACCTTCATTCTGTACATTTATATTCTTTTTTAATAAGTCTTTGCTTGCTGGATACATTTGTGACCATAAAATTAAGTTAAATTCAGAAAACACACAGTCAATGATGTCTCACATGTCCATTTAAATATCAGCTTATACATTTCCATTTGAAATAGAGTTCATATTATGCTTTGTCTCAGTTTTTGAAGCAGATACTGCTTCCTATTAGGCTGTTTTATTTAAAACTTTTTTTTGCATTCTTCCTAGAAGATTTGAGAAGATTTTAATACTTTATTTTAAGATGAATTTTCATATCACTTAAGAAGTGAGAAAAATACAACTATTTTATACAATTAATTTGTTTGCTGCATTGCTTGTAAAAATATCTTGTATAGTAGCTAGTATAATTCCATCTGCTATAAAATTATGAACCACTATTGGTTAGGGTTTTTCTCTACCTAAATGGTAATATTGTAATCTCAAATCCCAAGTGCACTTTCTAGATCGAATACTAGGCTTTTTGTATACACTGAGCATTTTTAACTCTGAGGTAGTTTCCTCTGTCAATATTTGGAATTTCTATGAGGAAAACCAACAACACAAACCAAGAAGGAGAATATTTTGCCTCTGGGCAAAATTATCTTCTCAGTTGAGCCTTATGTTTTTATCTGTCAAGTTTGTGTTTCTTATTGGTATACTATTAGCGTTGGAAGAGGATTCATGATGAAGAGTGAGAAACTTGTACAACTGTGATTTTCCATGCATGTCTACAAGCATTGCTTTCCTATGTAAATAACTGAAATCAGTACACATAAATATAATGTAGAAAGATCAAATTCATAGCAAATCAAGAATTTCATTTCAACAGGAAATAAAAAGACCCTTTGTTATCCTATACATAAGGAAATATTCAGGGTTTCTTATTTTAACCTTCTTTAACTTAATTTACTCTTTGCCTTTTAAATGATAGATTGCCCAGAATGCAAGTTGAAAGAAAACAAATACTTTTCCAAGTTTGGCATCCCAATATATCAGTGCATGGGCTGCTGCTTCTCCAAAGCATACCCGACTCCAGTGAGATCCAAGCAGACAATGATAGTACCAAAGAACATCACCTCAGAGGCCACGTGCTGTGTGGCCAAGGCATTTACAAAGGTGAGATCAAAAATGATCCCAGAAACGTTTAAACAGTCTAACCAGAAACATGCCCACAGAGTGCATCCAAGAGTTTCAAAGCTGTAGGTGACTCATCCTTTGATAGGTATTTATCAAATACCTATATAGTGAAGGCCTACATTTGTTCCTTTTAATTCATAGAGTCAGTAGTCTTGTGGGTATAGTTGCATTTATATAGAATGAAGAGAATGGGATGGAGGTGAAGACACAATGTAAATCTATGCTTTTAGAGTGAAACAGCACTTAGAAAGTAGAATATGTAAGTATAGTGAGCAGTTGCTCAGCTCGTCTGGCTGCATATAGATTTTTTAAAGTATATTTGCATATATGTATTTAATTATTGTTGTTGATTGCTGTTGAGTTGAGCATGACTCATACATAGTGACCTTATGAACAAAAGACCTTTCTATAATTGTTGTCAATTGTCAAAGTTCATAGAGTTTCCAGAGGCATGCTGTTTAGGAAGGCATGTGTTTTGAGGCCATCAGCTGCTCCATGGGAGAAGGATGGGCAATCTCTACCCATGTGATTAACTACCTCTGAAAACCTGCTGGAGGGTCAAGTATGGGTTGGTTCCAACTTAAGAGCACACAATAACAACAACATAACAAGAGAACAAACAGGTCTGTCCTAGATAAGGCGAAACCAGATCACTCCTTGGCAGCAAGGGTTTTGAAGCTCTGTCTCACATACTTTAAGCATGTTTTCAGGAAGAACCAGTCCTTGGAGGAGGGCATCATGCTTAGAAGAGTGGAGGGTCAGCACAGGAGAGGAAGATCCTGGATGAGACAGATTTACACTATAAATGTAGCAATGGGGTCAGATGTGTCTGAGACGGTTTGGTTAGCTCTGGATAGGGCAGGGTTCTGAGCCTTTGTTTATAGAGTCACTGTGAATCTTAAGTCAACTCGACAGCACATAACACCAATACAGGGAGCAAGAAGCTGGAAGGGAAGTGTTGATGTATACATTTATCTTTTACGAGCATTGCTTTATATAGTTACCTGACGTAGGGTAGATTGATATTATTGGTTGGAATAACTTGGTTTCAACCCAATCTGGGACTGTATTTTGCATTCTTTTTTTTTTATTTGCTGGTCGAAAGTTGTTTTCTGTTTGTTTGGGGTTTTTTTCCCCCCATCAGATTTGGACAATTGGCAACCTTTAGTCAGTTAATTACTTTTTATATTCCCTCTCCTCTGGTCCTCTTGTTAATCTGTTAGGGTCACTCTGAGACTCCTGTTTGGCTCTGGTTGTTGGTGCATATATTTGAATGTTAGTCATATTAACAAGTCTTCCCTGTATATGTCTGGATATTATCTTGTCACTCCTAACATTGTATTTCAGGATGCATCTAAGGGTGGTCTGTTTTTTTAAATGGAATATGTATGTATAAAATCTTTGGTGGCCTAGTGGCAAGGAGTGTTGCTGCAATCCCAAAAGCAAATGGTTTGAGGCCACCAGCTGCCATGAAGGAAAAGGATAAGCAATCTCCTTCTGTGTAATTAACTGCCTCTGAAAACCCATTGGAGGTCAGCTATGGGTTGGTTCCAACTCTACAGTACACAACAACAACAAATATATCTATTCCTTTCTTTCTCTTTAGGTCACAGTAACGGGAAAGACCAAAGTGAACAACCATACAGAGTGCCACTGCAGTGCCTGTAGTTATCTTAATTTTTAAATATTTTACTGAGCTGTGTTGATTACTGCTGATTTTCTGGAATAGAAGATTAAATTGTTCAGTCCTTATGGCCTTAAGAAATAAATTCCTCTTTTTCTGTACCATTTCCTTTGACATGCATCAAGGATATACTGCAGCCTTATTGCCTTTCCATTTATCCTACTGTATCATCAGTACTTAGCTCTTTTTATCTAGAAAGAAATATAGCACTTAGCATGACCATAAAAAGCTGTTTCCCTGGAAATAAAGTCTTTTAAATCATTATCCGATCATTGAATCATAATTTTGTCTTAAACGCTTAAAGTCTGTTTCTTTTGATGAGATTAATCTGAAAGAATGGGCCAATGACTGAGATGACATCACATGCACTCAGTGACCTGATACTGAAGATCTTTGCTCATACTAGCCTTTCTAGAAGCAAACAATAGATGCTTTCAGCCACAGTCTAGACATCAGATATGTGAACATTGCCATTTCTATTCATTACACAGGTTATACAATTGATAAATAAATAATTATGCATACATTGTGGCTGTTTCATCTTTAAGATTTTTCTGGTGGAAATGTGCAAATTATGAAAATTTTGAAAAACATTGGTTAAGGTTAAGGGAAAGGAGCACTGGTGGCTTAGTGGTAAGAATCTCTGCCGCAATCCCAAAGGCATATGGTTTGAATCCTCCAGCTGCTTCATGGAGGAAATATGGGCAATATCCTCCCATGTGACTTATTACCTTTGAAAACCTTCAAGAGGGTTCCTATTAGATGTACTCAACAACAACAACAACAAGGTTTGGGAAAGGTGAAAATGTTTTTTGAAGTTTCTATTCACTTGGCCCACAGGCAAAAATGGGTAATCTCCTCGCAGACTATTTACAACCTATAAAAACCCACTGGAGGGTCAGTTCTGAGTCGCTTTCTACTCAATGATAGATAATAACAACAAAGCACATTTTATTAGTTGCGGGGGAAATGGCTATAACAGATTAATGATATAGTACAGTGCTGTCCTCAATTAGAATTGGACATTACTTCAAATGCCTAGAGGCATCAACCCACATTACTCCTACATAAAAGTCTACATGAAATGACTAAGTGATGAATAAAGTATTTGTTAAGTACACACTGTGTACTGGGTGCAGTGGAAATACTTTTACTAAGTTCTGTTCAAAAGTTTAAGAGAAGTTTTATGCCTCAAGTAATTTCAATAGGCGTTTGCGGTGGTCTTTACTTTGGAGACTGTGGGGTTTGTTTTTTTTTGTTTGTTTGTTTGTTTTGTTTTTTTAAAAAATTAATTTCAATGAACATTTACAAAGATTTTGGATTTCTACTCATTCATTGTTGCACTTTTCTCCCCGCCCACCCCATCCCCACCCCCAGTTCGCTCTTCTCCTTGAAAAGCAAAAGAAAAACTCCTTCATTGGTATACAATCCCCCCGCCTCTCCCACCCCCATCCAGAGTACACTCCACTCTGCAACCCTCATTCCGAACCTTTATGATAATCATAATGCCCTAAAATATATTACTTTTGAACTGTTCTCTGCCTCATCGGCTACATAATTTATCCAGTTTTTCTCAGTCTTACCCCCACCCTGATGTCATCCTCATTCTACAACAGTGGCACCATACAGTATTTGTCTTTTTGTGACTGAGATATTTCCCTCAGCATAATGTCGTTGAGGGTCACCCATTTTGAATAATATTGCATGTGTTCCTTGTGTTTCAATGCAGTGTAGTATTTCATTGTGTGAATATACCACAGCTTCTCTATCCATTCGTTTGGTGATGGGCACTTAGGTTGTTTCCAACTCCTTGCTATTGTGAACAAAGCCATGATAAACATCGGTGTGCATATATCTGCTTGGATGTTGGTTATGGTCTCTTTAGGGTATATTCCTAGTAGTGGAATTGCTGGGTCAAATGGTATCTCTATTTGCAACTTTTTGAGAAAGCGCCACACTGCCTTCCACAGTGGTTGCACCATTTTACACTCCCACCAACAGTGAAAAAGGGTTCCAGTCTCTCCACAACCTCACCAGCAGAGGTGCTTGCTGCTATGTAAATTTTGCTAATCTTACTGGAGTGAGATGATATCTCATAGTTGTCTTGATTTACATCTCTCTTAAAGCTAGAGATTTTGAGCATTTCTTCATATGCTTGTTGGCCACCTGAATGTCTTCTTTGGTGATGTGTCTATTCATATCCTGTGCCCATTTTTCTATTGGATTATTTACCTTTATCTTGTTGTGGTGATCAAGTATTTTATAAATTCTGGATATAAGTCCCTTATCCAATATGTCACTACCAAATACTTTTTCCCAGTCTGTGGCTTCCCTTTCTACCCTGTTGGAGAAGTTTTTGGATATGCATAGGGATTTGATTCTTAGAAGGTCCCATTCATCTATTTTATCTTCTCCTGGTTGTAGATTTTTCAGGATACTTGGAAGACTG
>NW_006400110.1:91628-93257 GCF_000299155.1 Elephantulus edwardii | reverse complement strand
CAGTGTAGTAGGATTTGAAATCAGGGAGTGAGATGCCTACTACCTTTCTTCTATTTTTAAGGAGTGCTTTCCTTATTTGGGGCTTCTCTTCATTCCAAATGAAGCTAGAGATTGCCTTTTCCATCTCGTTGAAGAATGGGATTGGTGTTTGTATTGGTATTGCATTAAACATGTAAAGTGTCTTTGGTAGTATTGCCTTTGTCACAATATTGAGTCTTCCTATCCATGAGCAAGGGATATTCTTTCACTTCTCCAGGTGTCTTTTTGTTTCTTGTAGTAATGTTTTGTAATTTTCTTTGAATAGATCCTTTGTGCTTCTAGTTATATTTACTCCCAAATATTTTATCTTGTGGTTAGCTATTGTGAAAGGTATTGTTTTTCTTAGCTCCAACTGTGTATTCTCTTTGTCACTATAGAGAAATTCAACTTATTTTTGTATGTTGATCTTGTATCCTGCTACTTTGCTGAACTGGTCAACTTTGTCCAACAGTTTTATTGCCAAGTCTTTAGGGTTTTCTAAGTATACTATCATATCATCCACATAGAGAGATAATTTTACCTCCTGTTTGCCAATTTGGATACCTCTTATGTTTTTCTCTTATTACTATCACTAAGACTTCCAATACAATATTGAATAAAAGAGGTGATAATGGGCTTCCTTGACTCATTCCTGTTCTTAAAGGGAATGCCTTTTGAGAACAATGTTGGCTCTCAGGTGGAGACTGTGGTTTTTTACGAATTAATTTATGACAAAGCCATCATTGTTGGAGCCAGGCTAACTTGTAAAGCAAGATTAACCCTGTACTATAAGACCAACAAGACTAACTCCATCTTAGTTAGGGCATCTGCTTGGCAATAAACAGGATATTAATGAATAAGAATGACCAAAGGTCTCAGACCTTAGGGAATGTAGTGTCCTTATCAACCAAAACTCTTTGTTCCTTAGAGCACACAATAAGGTATTCTGGAAAACATCTTTGTATTGTGCTGAGGTCTGTGAGAGTTAATGTTTGACCAGACAGTCAACGTCTTGGATGGAAAGAGATAATGCAATTGTTATAACAGATGTGCTACTAAAACCTAAGTAGGCTTTTTCTGAAAAATAAAAAATTGCTATTTGCCATCAGCAGTAGCCTCTCTGCATCTTTATTTAATCCTCGTCCTTTCTCTCAGCAGAACTGTTTGATCTAATGGGGCAGGACCCAGTTACATCATAAATTATTTTATATAATATAAAACTTTGGGGAGATATCAAGAATATAATTCATGAAGAGGGCAAGAGGTCATTGCAAAGAGAGAGGAGCCTGAAATGGGTATCAGTATGAATATTACACTGAATATTGCACTAGGGTGCCAAGAAGTGAAAGCAAAGGGAAGGAATCAGGAAGTTCAGGAGCCAAACAGAAGATTGCAAACCGCAGCTCAGGAAGACAAAGTAAAGTATTTATAATGAAGTGTACACAGAGCTAGAGTTGGAAAAACAAAAGGGCCAAACTCACTTGGCATTTCTTTTTTCCCCCCACTTGATCTTGGCCAAAAGGCCCAGAAGTGGTAACATTTCTTAAGCTGAAAGAACTGAAGAACAAACTCAAAATTTTTTTTTCTATGATTATATTTTATTAATTTTCA
>NW_006400110.1:57201-66787 GCF_000299155.1 Elephantulus edwardii | reverse complement strand
CATCAGAACAGAGCAAGGGAACACTGCATGGTTCAAAATTGGGAAAAGCATATGCCAGGGATGTGTCCTGTCTCCATACCTTTTCAACCTGTGTGCACAACAGATTATCCGGGTGGCTGGGCTCTATGAGGAGAAATGTGGTGTCAAGATTGGTGGAAGGTCTATCAACAATCTGCCTTATGCAGATGATACAACCCTGATTTCTGAAACTCAGGAGGACCTGAAGCGCTTGCTGCAGAGTCAAGGATGGCAGCCTTCAATATGGATTGTGGCTCAATGTCAAGAAGACAAAAATTCTCACCACTGGACCAATTGGCAGCATCAGGATGAATGGTGAAGAGATTGAGATTGTACACAGCTTTAGTTTGCTTGTCTCCAGTCAACACTCTTGGCACCAGTAACCAGGAAATTAAAAGATGTATTGTGATCGGAAAGTCTGCTGTTAGGGACCTCTCCAGAGTACTGAAGAGAAATGGTGTCACTCTGGATGCTAAGGTGTGTATGATACAGGCCACGGTCTTTGCAATCACTTGTTATGTGTCAGAGAGTTAGACAATGACTAGGGATGATAGAAGAATTGATGCCTTTGAGCTGTGGTGCTGGAGAAGAGTGTTGGGTGTACCGTGGACTACCAAAAAGCAAACAAACAGGTTCATTCAGGAGAGGGTTAAACCGGGCTGATCCTGGGAGGCAAGGGTTCTGAGGTATCCTCTGACATACTACAGAAATTATGTAATAAGGGACCAGTCCTTGAAGAGGGACATCATGCTTGGGAGGATGGAGAGATGGCACAGGAGTGGAAGGCCCTCTATGAGGTTGATTGATTCAGTGACTTGGGTAATTGGGATGGGTGTATCGGAGACAGTGAGATTGGCACAGGACAGAGCATAGTTTAGGGCTATTGCACATATGGTCACTATGAGTTGCGAGTGACTAGACAACACATAACAACAACAACAACAATTCATGGTAATGATTGTCTGAAACAACGGGAATGAAGAATAGTGTGAAACACAATGTATACTAACTATGCAAGTAAACTAATATAACATCCCCCTCCATACTTACACAAAACAACCAATATGCAACATATTAGGGTGAAGGGAAAGACCGGGTACAGTGAGCATTTTATGCAACTTGCAATAAATAGAAATGATCAATTGCTTAAAAGGATAAATAAAATTTCACAGTTCTTTTTAAGAAAAAAAGAGAAACACTTCAAGGTGCTGATGACCCAGCAGGTTTTCCCTGTCCTTTTAGGACACTTATATTTCATGTCTCATCTGCCACCTGGTACAGCTCAGATACTTTCCATAATCAAGATCTGCAGTCTGTGAGCCAAGAAGCCATTTCCCACCCTTTGTCTTTCTGGAGTCCAGCTTTTTTGTCTGAGGGAATCATGGTAGCATCTCCTTTAAAGGGAGTAAGTTTTAATACAGTGTAAATCACTGACAGGTTATTAAAGACAAGATGAAAAAAATCATTGCAGTCATCACTGATTTTCCAAGGTTACCTTTCTGAATAAGTTAATTGCTTCAAGAGTTCCAAAACACAGCAGAATCTTCAATTATCTCCCAAAAGTAGTTTGTTCAGGGAAAAGTTGTTGGGGAATTTCTGATCATATACAGACATAGAAAGAGCAACATTGGGGAGATTTTTCAGAATTTGAGAGGAGATAGGGTAGAAAGTATCAGTGATTTTTTTAAAAATTTGGTCTTTGGCCCTTCCATATACATTCTACTTTAAAGATTAAGTATTTTTCCTTTATGAAGTCTGTCTCACAAACTTCTCACCAGACAAGTCTGTAAGTAATATACCTAAGTGCTGTTCTCTATAGGCTGTAGGGTGAGATTAAGAAATCCAAGGTCTGGTAAGTCTGTGGAATATTAGTGAATATTGAGTAAATAAATGGAAATGAAGACTAAATATGATGGGAGGTTTGTCCCATGCAGTAAAAAGCAAAAGACGCTTAGTCCATGGAGCAAATAATGTCTTTTAGAACGTGGGTAGATTATTCCAAGTCTAATGAATCCATGAGTACTTCTACCCAGTTGTATTGCTTCCATCTTGCAACTGCAATAAGTTATTATTAACTTCATGGCTTAAAAGAACACTAGTACGCAAAGAGGATTTTTTATAGTACTGTAATGGTAGAGCCCAGACTGGAAGTCAACTGAAATGAACAAAATAAATAACAAACATCATTTAACAATTGGAACATGGAATGTACGTAGCTTGAGTACTGGAAAACTGGAAATTGTTAAAAATGAAATGGAACAGGGAGACCTAAATGTGCTTGGACAAATAGGCTTCTCCAAAAACGAACGTCACCATTAAACAGCTAAAAAATAATAAAACCTTGAAATATGAGAGGAACAAAGATGGCAGTGGTTGGTGGAGGAAACTGTAAGGAGCTGGAGGAGGACCAAGCTACATAGAAATGGGCAACCAGAGAGACCTACATGGCTCACAGAGACCAACATGGCACGACATGGACAGTAGGAATTTGAGTGAGAACTTTTATTAAAATAATTAGTTTGAGAGCCAGAGGAGCAGCAAGCTGTGGGCCCTGGCAAAAGCTCTCAGCTGAGTCCTGGCCAGAAGCTGCCAGCTGAGCCACTGTGGGATCCTCCCATCAGGAGCAAGCAGGTGCTTGGGGGAATGAACTGCTGTCTGGCCTGACCATGTGAGAACCCTTAACTCAGGCAGCAAGAAAGTCCTGGGCATCTCAACAGAGGTGAGAAGTCACTTCCAGAAAGGAATAATATGCTTCCTCCTTAGTCATTCAGGTACTTTGGGGAATAAACTGCTGTCAGGCACTTGGCTTTGCAGGCCTCGGGCTAAAAAGGAAGCACAAAAACATAGGTGGTCCTCAAAACATTTCTGTGGACCAGTGCGGACATTTGAGAGCTATGAGAGCTGCAAGCATAGGTGTGGTGCAGCGAGCAAGTGTTGGTGGGCTACAGTGACCCTCTGTGGGGTGGGGTTCAGTGAGCAATGGTGGGAAACAGTGAGCCACAACAAGGAGCAGTGAGCTGCATTGGGACCTACCCACCAGGAGCAAGCAGGACAGCAGGAAATTGAGTGAGGCCTCCCCTGCACTCCCCTCCTGTATGCATCTGTGTGCACGTCTCCCCCTTCCCGCCCAAATGTGGGTCTGTGTGTATACCTACCTTACGTGCATCTGCTTGTGTGCCTGCCCAATCTTCTTCTGGAGAAGTGACTTCAGATAAAAAACCAGCTATCATCTCAGGCACCAAACATTCTACCACAACAGTGTCCTGAAAGAAGTAGACTCCCTCAGTCCCCACACAAGCCCAAAACAAGGTATCACACACACACACACACACACACACACACACACACACACACACACAGTGGCAGTGGATTTCCTGAAGCCAGAAAGTCTGATGGAATTTTCTGACACAGAATTCAAAAGAACAATGAATGGATATTTTCAATGGGTAAAAAATATACTTGAAAAATTACAGGACACTGCAAGCAAAAATCAAGGGAAGCTTAAAAAACACCCAAAGCAATGCAGATAAAACTAACAAAGCGTTAGAGGCACTGGAAAAAAACAAGAAACCATGACCCAAAATATGAGGTCCAAGGTTTCAGATGCTGTCAATATGATGGAGGGATACATGAACAGAGTTGAAGAGATGGAACACAGAACCAGTGAAATAGAAGGTAGAATAATCACCATGGAACTACTAGAGTTAAAAAAAAAGCATTATAAAAGAAGGAAAAAGAAGAAAAGCCTAAGAATAATGTGGGGCATCAAGAAAAGTTGTAGAAGAATTACTAGAAGAAAATTTTCCAGGCATAATTAAGAATGAGAGAATATATATTCAAGAAGATGAAAGAACATCATGTAGAATAGATCCCCCTAAAATCCAACTAGACATATCGTAGTCAAATTTGCCAGAACCAAAGATGAGAGAATCCTGAAAGCAGCGGGTTAGAAACAAATAGGAACCTTTAAGGGAGAGCACATTAGATGAAATGACAAATTCTCAGCAAAAACCATGTGAGCACGAAGACAGTGGAATAACATATCGAATACTCAAAGAACATAAATGTCAACTAATAATACTGTACGCAGCAAAACTGTCCATTAAATATGAAGGAGAGATTAAGATATTCCCAGAAAAACAGAACCTAAGGGAGTTTGTAAAAACAAGACCAACATTGCAGGAAACACTGAGAGACATCCTTCTTACAGAGGTGCCACAGAAAGCAGTATGGACCAAAGTAACTAGCAACGACATAAAAAAGAACTAAACACAATAATAGCAATAAAACCTTACCTCTCAATAATCACACTGAATGTGAATGGTTTAAATGCACTACTGAAGAGAAAAAGAGTAGCAGATTGGATAAAAAACAAAAATCTATCAATGTGTTGTCTACAAAATAAATACCTAAAAAGTGAAGATAAAAAAGACTCAAAATAAAAGGATGGGAAAAAATATACCAAGGAAATGGCAACCAGAAAAAAATCAGTATTAATCTCCGATAAAATAAAATAATTTTTAATGCAAAAACCATCAAAAGGACAAGGAAAGTCACTGCATAATGCTCAAAGGGTCAATAGACAAAAGGACTTAACACAAATAAATGTCTATGCACCAAATGAAAGACCTGCAAAATAGATGAAACTAACGTTAACAAAACTGAAAAGGGAAATAGACAACACTACTATCGTACTTGGAGACTTCAGTACACCACTCTCAAAAAAAGATAGAACTACCAGAAAGAAACTGAACAAAGATACTGAAGAATTTAACCGTACAATAAGCCAACTCGATCTCAAAGACATTTTTTATGCTGATGCACCCCAAAAAGCACCATATTCCTTCCTCTCCAATGTGCATGGAATAGATCACATTTTAGGTCACAAAGCAAGCATCAATAAATTAAAAAACAGAAATAACACAAAGCATTTTCTCAGATCATAATGCTACAACATTAGAAATTAATAACAAGAGAATAAAGGAGAAAAAATCCATACATTTGAATGCTGAGCAACTCCTTGCTTGAACATGAATAGTTACTAGAAGAAATAAAAACGGAAATGAAAAAGTTTCTTGAAACAAATGATAATACAACTTACCAAAACTTTTGGGAAACAGCCACAGCAGTAATCAGAGGTCAATTTATAGGAATAAGCAAACACATCAAAAGGAAACTAAAAATGGCCATTGACTCTCTAACCTAACATCTCCAACAAATTGAAAAAGAAAAGCAAGAAAATCCAACACCCTCTGAGAAACCTGGAAATAATAAAAATTAGAGGAGAAATAAATGAAATAGAAAACTGAAAAACAATTGAAACAAGTAATAAAACTAGGAGTTGGTTCTTTGAAAATGTTAACAAAATCCACAAGCCACTAACAAAACTAACAAAGAAAAAAAGGAAAAGACACAAATAATTGAATAAGAGATGAAATGGGCACCATCACAACAGAACCAACTAAAATAAAAAGGCTAACATTGGAATATTTTGAAAAACTATACTCGAATATGAAAAGCTAGAGAAAATGGACAAATACTGAAAAGTGCACAAACTACCTAAAATTATGTAGACTGCAATTGAACACCTCAACAGACCCATTACAAAAGAAGAAATAGGAAAGGTAATAAAACAACTTCCAGCCAAAAAAAAAAAGCCCTGGCCCAGATGGTTTTCCAAGTGAATTTTATCAAACATTCAGAGAAGAACTGTCACCAATTCTACATAAATTACTTCAGAAAATAGAAAAAGATGGAATTCCTCCAGACTCATTCTATGACGCAAACATATCCTTGATACCGATAGCAGGTCAAGACACCAACAAAATAAAAACTACAGGCCAATATCGCTCATGAACACAGATTAAAAAGTTCTCAATAAAATGCTGGTGAACAGAATAAAAAAAATACATAACTCACCATGACCAAGTGATATACATAACAGGTATGAAGGGATGGTTCAACATAAGAAAAACAATGTAATTCATCATATAAACAAAGCAAAGAACAAGATTCACATGATCCTGTCAATTGAGGCAGAGAAGACCTTTGAAAAAATCCAATACGCTTTCCTGATTGAAACACTCATTGAAATAGTATTAGAGGGGAATTTCTTCAACACAGTAAAAAGTATACATGCAAACCCAAGAACCAGCATTGTTCTCAATGGAGAGAGACTAAAGGCATTCCCTTTAAGAACAGGAACTAGGGAAGGATACCCACTATCATCTCTCTTATTCAATATTGTATTGGAAGTCTTAGAGAAAGCAGTAAGACAAGAGAAGGAAATAAAAGGTATCCAAATTGGCAAAGAGGAGGTAAAATTATCTCTCTATGCAGATGATATGATAGTATACTCAAAAAAACCCCTAAAAACTCAGCAAGAAAACTACTGGACATAGTTGACCAATTCAGCAAAGTGGCAGGATACAAGATCAACATACAAAAATCAGTTGGATTTCTCTACAGTGACAAAGAATACTGTGCTGGACCTAAGAAAAACAATACCCTTCACAATAGCTAATCACAAGTTTAAATACTTGGGAGTACACCTAACAAAGGATCTATTCAAAGAAAATTACAAAACATTACTACAAAAAACAAAAGGAGACCTAGAGAAATGAAAAATGTCCCTTGCTTGTGGATAGGAAGACTCAATATTGTGAAAATGGCAATACTACCAAATGCAATTTATATTTTCAATGCAATCCCAATACAAATATCAATCCCATTCTTCAACAAGATAGAAAAGGCAATCTCTCATTTGGAATGGAAAGAAGCCCCGAATAAGCAAAGCACTCCTTAAAAAGAAAAGGTAAGAGGCATCTCACTTCCTGATTTCAAATCCTACTACATTGCCATGGTGGTCAAGACACCTTGGTACTGGTACAGTGACAGACACATAGAACAATGGAATAGAATTGAGAACCCAGAAATCAGCCCATATACCTATGATCAACTGATTTTTTTACAAGGAGATGTAATCTGTTAAGTGGAGAAATAACAGAAACGGTTTTGGAAAAATTGGAAAACTATCTGCACAAAACTCAAGCAAGATCAACACCTCACTCCATACACAAAAAAACAACTCAAAGTGAATCATGGAACTAGGACTAAAATCAATGACTATACATTTCATTA
Source organism: Elephantulus edwardii (assembly GCF_000299155.1). Taxonomy (NCBI): domain Eukaryota; kingdom Metazoa; phylum Chordata; class Mammalia; order Macroscelidea; family Macroscelididae; genus Elephantulus; species Elephantulus edwardii. Next base: position 59,629 of record NW_006400110.1, on the reverse strand, counting down.
AAAAGCTTGGAAGAATTCTAGAAGGCTTAATCCACAACATAAACAGTCTTGCAAGCATCCTGAAAAATCTACAACCAGGAGAGGATAAAATAGATGAAAGGGACCTTCTAAGAATCAAATTTCTATGCACATCCAAAAACTTCTTCAACAGAGTAGGAAGGGAAGCCAAAGACTGTGAAAAAATATTTGGTAGTGACATGTCAGATAAAGGACTTATATCTAGAATTTATAAAATACTTGAGCATCACAAGAAGATAAAGGTAAACAATCCAATTGAAAAATGGCTATGGTATATGAATAGATATTTCACCAAAGAAGACATTCAGATGGCCAAAAAATACATGAAGAAATTTCCAAAATCCCTACCTCTAAGGGAGACACAGATCAAAACATCTATGATATCATTTCACCTCAGTAAGAATAGCAAAACTTAACAGAACAGCAAACATAAAATGCTGGTGAGGTTGTGGAGAAACTGGAAAGCTTATTCACTGTTGGAGGGAGTGTAAAATGGTGCAACCATTATAGAAGGCAGTATAGCGTTTTTCTCTAAAAGTTGCAAATAGAAATAGCATTTGGCCCAGCAATTCCACTACAGGGTATATATCCTAAAGAAACCAGAACTGCCATCCAAGCAGATATGTGCCCACCCATGTTTATTGCAGCTTTGTTCACAATAGAAAAGAGTTGGAAACAACCTAAGTGCCCATCAACAAATGAATGGATAGGGAAACTGTGGAATACTATGCTACACTGAAAAACAAGAAACTCATGAAATATTATACAAAATGAGTGACCTTGGAGGACATTATGCTGAGTGAAATATCTCAGTCACAGATGGACAAGTACTGCATAATGCTACTGTTGTAAAACAGGACTGACATCAGGGTTAGGGGAAGACTGAGAAAGATGGGATAAATTATGTATAGTGCATTGAAAGAGATGAGGGAGAGAACTGTTTAAAAGATATTTATGATTGGGTATTATTGTCATGACAGGAGTCCAGAACAAAGGCAGCAAAATGAAGTAGACATGAGGGGAGCTATTGTGTAACAATGAAATAATTTTTCTTTTCACTTTCAAAGAGAAGAGCACACTGGCAAGGGAGGTGTGGGCAGTGAGAAAAGTGCAACAATTAATAAACGGAAATGCAAATTATCTATAAAATGTCTTTAAAATTAATAATAAAAAATGAAATGGAATTAATGAATATTGACTTTCTAGGTATTAGTGAGATGAGATGGACCTGCTATGGCCACTTTGAATCAAATCATCAGTCATATGGTATACAGTGCAGGTTCTGAAAAATAGAGGAAGAATGGTGTTGCATTCATAGTCAAAAAGTCATTTTCAAATTTTATCCTGAAATGCAGTGTTGTGAGTGATAGCGTTATATCCATATGCATACAAGGAAGACCAGTTAACGTGACTATTATTCAAATTATATGTTCGTACATCTTGAGCCATAAAGAAGGAGACTGAGAATTTTTACCAGATTTTCCCATCTGAAATTGACCAAACATGCAATCAGGATGCATTAATGATAACTGGTGAAAGGAATGAAAAAGTAGGAAACCGTGAAGAAGGAACAGTAGTAGGAAAATATGGACTTGGTGATAGAAATGAAGATGGAAATAAAATTACTGAATTGACAATGATTTATTCATTGCAAGTACTTTTTCTAAAAGACACAAAAGATGTCTTTACACTTGGATGTCACCTGATGGGCTGCATAGGAATCAGATTAACTACATTAGTGAAAGAAATCATTGGAGAAGCTCAATATCAGTAGTCAATACTAGGCCAGAGGCAGACTGTGAGTCAGATCATGAATTACTCATATCAAATTGAAGCTGAAGAAATTTAATCTAAGTCCACAGGAACAAAAATATGATCTTGAATCAATTCTATTTGAATTTCATGATCATCTTAAGAATAGATTTGGGGCATTGATAGTGATAGAAGACCAAATATGAAGAAATCAATAGGTCATTACAAAAATAGAGGAGAAAAAAATTGAAATAGATGTCAGAAGAGATCCCAAAGATTGCACTGCAAAGTTAAGAAGCCAAATCTGAAGGAAAACATGTCCAGGAGCTGAACTGATGATTTCAAAGGGCAGCTCAGGAGGACAAAGCAAAGTATTATAGTGGAATATGCAAAGAGTTGGAATTGGAGAATATAAAGGGAAGAACTCTGAATTTCTCAAGCTAAAAGAACTGAAAAACAAATTTAAGCCCCGTGTCATAATATTGTTAAAATGGCAATACTACCAAAGCCAATTTATATGTTTAATGCAATCCCAATACAAATATCAATCCCATTCTTCAACCAGATGGAAAAGGCAATCTCCAGTTTCGTTTGGAATGGAAAGAAGCCCCAAATAAGCAAAGCACTCCTTAAAAATAGAAGAAAGGTAGGAGGTATC